>NW_027287084.1:1152500-1445000 GCF_022747635.1 Hetaerina americana | reverse complement strand
TCAAGAGAGTGTCGTTTCAATGGGACGGAGCGGGGGATTTATACCCACGAGAGGGAGCGGGAGAAGGACCGAGGCGGACGAGTGAGGTGGGGGAAGTGAAGAGACGAGGAGGGAGAGGAAGAAGGGGTGGAACAGAGTTGCCAAACTAATATGAGGAATGTTGCTAGACACAGGATTTTTTTGTTTTTGAAGCGGATCTCGAGTTTACAGCGGTCGATTGACGTCGGATTGGAAATGCCCCTTTAAGGGTATGTTTCTAATCGGAGTGCTCCATTTGACTATTGAATATGATCGCTTGGTTTCTTGAAGTACAGGCGCGCATAGTCTCACCACCGGAGCCCTTGAGGTATGTTATTTTTCGGAAGTAATCATTTTTAGGAACCTCTTGCGATCTGGAGGCAGCGTTAATATTGTGACATTTTGATTAAGTAGAAACAATTGCCTAAAATTTTGAAAATAAACTCATATTCATACAAAAACTACGTACTCTACAATAGCTAGTCATATATCTATTTTTTATGGATCGCTCGGAAGTATTTGCTTAGCTAAGTTTTCTACACCCCTTTCACTTTTTAAAGAAGTTCCATAAGTAACTAAAGAAAATATGAACTTTTCTTAACATGAGTTTTTTGGGAAAACCCCGCACGGGTTACAGCGTTGAAAATCATCTTTCGTGCCTTTCTTCCAGGTTTCTCGGGATGGATATAAAAACTAACGACGTCACATGTGAAGGACGTGAAATTTTCTTGGAAGTGATCCGTCCAGTAACCCAAACACACTGCTTAATTATTTTACGGATGCCAAATTCTTCGTGGTTACCAATCGGCCCCACTGATTAGGAGGGAAGACGAATCAGTCTGAAAGAGAGAGGGGGGGGGGGACGTGAAAACGATGGCCGCTGGTGTGATTCAATATATTTCCTTCGTCTCTCTCTTCCGTTACCCGCTCTCCTCTCGAAGCCATCTCCCTCTCCCCCGCCCAGAATCCTCTCGCGCGCATTCACTCTTCTCGAGGGAAGTGGTCGGCCTCAAACTTGCCTCATCCGACTCCTAGCACCTAACCTCTCCCACCTCCTAACCGGTCATCTCCCCTCACACTCTCCGAGCACTTTGTTTCATCCTCCCATACCCCTTCAAAACCGCGACTGACGACTCCTCATTCTTTTACACCTTCAACTCATCTCGTTGTCTTTCCCCACTGACGCATTCAAAAACCATATCTGGCGTACTAGAATCAAGTATTCCGCCCACCGCAGATAGCTTACAGTGAAGGTTAATTCTCACGGCTTGGATTTATTGCTTTTGTTTATTCACGTCATTGTACGGCGTAAATGAAGTTACATGACGATAGATTGAAAGTCTCATGAGGAAAGTCGATATGTTGAAGGTTCCGCGGAGCCGAGAATTCGCGTTGTGTGAGAGACTTGTATGCCTGAAGCTAGAGTCTAATATCTAATCCATGGTAGAATACTTTGAAGTGTAAGATCATTTTGCTCCCACTGAATGCGAAAGACTTCAGATGGAGCACCATGTCGAAGATCTGTGACTCTATATATCACGGCCGATACAATTTTGAACCGATTAAAGCCACATCTACGAGAAAAATACATGGAGAAACTAAATACAAGTAGTACTACTTTACCATGTCAATGAAATAGCGGAACACTAGTTTACTGATTCTCTTTAATGGTGATTGTGAAATTATTTTGTCAACAGATATCATCCTGCGCTGTGTTCTTGAACCCTTCATGGCTATAATAATTGTTGTAGATTTCGGTATTTAAGTATTCCAAAGGATAAGGCATTTGACGGTAGTTAAAAATCCTTGGAAAAACACAGCCTCTTGGTCCGAGACGGAATTCGAACCCTTGGCCTTGGAGTCGCCATTTGACGTGGAAGGTTTTAGATGAACCAGCATTTATAGAAAATTTGTGTTATGCCATATTTTTCGTCTTTACTATATGAATTGCATAAAAACTGCCATGTCGACAGAATGCTATAAATCCTAGTTTTAGATATAAAAATGTACGTTTGCGCATAAAATGACATTTTCAGCACTTTTTTTCATTCAAAGCCATTATATGCTCTTTCTAATCGGGCCTCAATCCACCACCAATATAATCAACCCGAAGATTGGTTTTGATAATTGGGGGATGGAACTCAACCGCAGCTGAGGCCTAAAGCGCGTGAAACTTATACTTTCAGGCCCACTTACTCTCCTTGCGGTTTTCTGCTGAGCTCTGGTGACCAGAAAAATGTAACGCTAAGATATTAGGTTGAATTGTCGAAAGATATCACCAAGGATTAAAACCCGGGGCCTTCCTCCGGTGGGAGTAAACCGAAAGCTTTACCACTGTATGGTCACACCGCTCTCTCTCTCTCTCTCTCTCTCTCTCTCTATATATATATATATATATATATATATATATATATATATATATATAGGAATTTAATTCAGTTATGATTAGGACCGGGATATGGTGCGCAAATATACATATACACACATATATTATATGTATATGATATGTATAATATATATTATATATATATTATGTATATATTATATTTATATTATGTATATATTATATTTATATTATGTATATATTATATTTATATTATGTATATATTATATATATGTATATACACATATTATATATATGTATGTGTGTGTATGCATATTTGCGTACCATATCCCGGGCCTAATTATAACTGAATTAAATTCTAAAACCAGTCTTACCCATAAGCGTCTGCAGTTTTGAAGGATGCATAATGTATCTTTTTTACATGTCAAAACTTATTTTTGCGGAGCTAAAACAAGGTTGAAATACTTTATGATTTTGTAATTATGGTTAGTATAATTCCTACTGAATGGAATATCGCTTTATATCGAAAATTCACCAAACCAATAACAATTTACCCAAAGTTTTTTTCATATTTCACTTGCACATTATTTTTAGCTTCTTAATAAATTCATATATAAATTTCACAACACCTCTTGAGCTTTTCAAGAGGTTTTTAGTCAAAAGCAAAAACCTTCCCAACAATTACCGTAGTTCTCTAATTGAGTAATTACTGCAGCTTCCATATTACTAACCAAAGTCACTCTTAAGGTTGGCTACTGCAACGCATTTCATTATATAGAAGGGTTAATAAAAGTGTGCTTATTGATATAATAAATAGCTTTAAGTGGATAAATTATTATACGAAAAACAATATCTATTACAGCACAAAATTTAACTTTATTAAACATTTTGCGCCAGCTTGGATTTCGCTAGTTTTTTAATGTTTGGTGAAAAATTTGCCGCATAAAGCAGCGGAGAGTTCTTCAAATTTACAATTCTATTCGCGACCTTGTTTTGTTTTTAATCAATTTCATGGATGAAAATGGCTGTTCACATCGGTGTGTCGTTCCAAAGCGACATACGTGTATGTATCTTTTTGCATATTTTCTTGGATTTGGTAAATGTTCACCTGGTAATGAAAGCCGTCAGTACACCCACTGATTAGTTTGTTATAGTATAATTTTAGATCTTCTAGGTATGATTTCATCTTTTCAAGTATGTCTGATTTTCTTGTTTTACCATGCAATGACTCCACACTGGCAAGTTCCTCAAAGATATTAAAATCATCATCAATTCCTCTATAAAAATGTTTAACTGGTCAATATTACATATGCCCGTTGATTCATCCGAAGCTAGAGAAAATAAAGTACAAAAATGGACAAGATCTTACAGTTGCTGAGATATATCCTTGGAGAGTTGCTCGATAATTCTCGTTACTGCCTGCCATGATATAGCAATTTCGTCTGCTTTCCTTTAAAAAAACTTTATTACCAAGATGGCGTGCAAATATTAGGAGACAAGGATTAGCAATTTCGGCTCCAAAAGAAAAGGTTTTCTTTTTTTCGCCGATTCTAAATCAATTTCATATGACGCTTCTGTCATCGCCAAGTCTTCACTACTTACTTTAGCAAATATATTTTGTTTTCTTCTGATTTCTCCCTTTTTCTTAATTACATATTCTTTTCGTAACTCAGTCCTAAGGACGAGCTTAATTTTTTCCTCTGTATTAGTCTGATACTTTGTTGTATAGTGTCTCTTAAAATCTTGTTTTCTATTATGCGAAAGAATACTTTCATAAACAATGCAAAACAGTTTCCTTGATGAATTTGCTATAAATAGCCACTCATTTTCCCACTATTTATTGAATTCGCGCTTGCAATCACTTTCTTGGCTTATTTTGCTCATTTTCTTTTGCGCTTTGTAGAATAAAATAAATTGGAATATATAAAAGTATTAGAGTAAAAAAGTGAAAAAGAAAATTTAGGTGAGAAGTACGTACGTTGTATCACAAAGAATATCAATTATGTGGAATTTGAATTCTATAATCGCGTCAAGAAAAAGTAGTCTCTAAAGTACTCTTCTTTGACAAAGGTAATATGTATTTAATTTTGAAGTGGTCTTTCAATCACTCTCAGTACAAAAACCACGCTAGTACACTCAATAAAACAATACTTCAAACTCCCAAGCCACGATGGCTCACTCAGAACTGACTGGTCATATCGAACGACCGCCGCTCATTCGCACGCGACTTCAAACACAGTGGGCTCCAGGATGCAATCACACATTGCGCCACGATTACGTCTAATTTAAATGAATTCCCTATTAGATTAGCTCATTAGGTAGAAAGACTCGATCCGCTAGATGATCATCTTCTGCGGCGGAACGTTTCATCGGTGTAATGCGATGAGAATCGCTGACCTCGGCCTTCCAAAAACAATGCTCTAGTGCCTGAAATTGGGGACTCTCTTGAACAGAATTTCATCTGCATGTTTGAGATGCCTGCAGTTCTTTCCTTGAGACTCTTCAAATTGAAAATGGCTTGTAAAATGGAAATAATGTATTGAGACTTTACACAATCTTGACTCAACGCCTTGAAACGCTTATATAAATACGATATAGTAGAGCTTTTTGAGCAGGGTGAAAATATTTTGATCTCTGGAAATATTTTGCATTTATCTTTGGATGATTCAACACTTGCTTCCTATTTAGTGGTGAAAAACCGTTGACTCTCTCGTGAAAGTTAAAACTCATAGTGAAAATTCTACTCAAAAATACTCCTATCGACACTAGAATAGAAAGGGGAAAACCTCAAACTCACGAGAGCGGCAAGTGAGGGACCGAATTTTCTAGTCGGGGAAACAATCTGGTGACCGGCATTCATTTTTCGCATGCATTTTTGCTTTTGGCAATAGTCTGAATTCGCGGAAGTGTATCTTCTCTGATCCATTAATCAGTCTCTTAGAAGTTGCGATCTAAATTAACTTACTAAGTAGCAATGAAAGGCTAAGTGCAACTGGTTATTTACGCCGGAAGTGAAAAAAGCGTTAGGAAACATGCAACCTTAAAACTAAAGCGTAGTCTAAATTCTTTTAATTCGGAAGAAAAATATTTTTTTAATAAATCCTTCAGTTCTTAAAAGCTTTAACTTTCAATTTTAATAGTCTTCGATTAATGTGGTAGTCGGCATGAAATAATGCCCTTATTGTGGGTATATATCTAAGGTAACGCTAATTAAACATAATAGTGGGTAGCTGGTAATGTCTTACTATTCTACGCCGTGATACACGGATTAAAATCTTCAAGGATGTGGAACCTTGCCAGCAGAATGGGGTGTACTCTGTTGTCGCGGAAGAGGTTCAGTGAGATTCGACGTTCACACAGGTGAGTGGGCTGTAGTGAGGAAGGGACCGCGGCGCAGGGCAAAACGATGAATAACTCGACTGAGTCACAGAGATACCTGTATAGGAAGAGGCGCAGTTTGAAGGGGAGAAAATGGACAGTTGAGCCTCTTAGGTGAGGATAGGTAGTTTCCACCGCAAGGTATAATCGCCTATATTGTATAATCCGTCACAACATTCCTCATTTATGAATATATATTCTACTGGATACACTGAATACTATTCTGGTCGAAAAGTCGTTACTCCTCATTCCACGTTAAGATATTTACGTATATGAGAGGGCCTATTCTTCTTCCTGTCACGAGCCGAGGTACATTGGGTTCCAGTAACCTATGTAGTGTTCATTCGTTATTTTCCTTCTCGCCCTGCGAAAGAATGAGTTTTTTCCTTGCCAGTTTCACGCATGGCAATGCATTATTCTCATGCAATATAAACGGATCACCTAATTAGGATACTTCTCAAGACTATGACCAGAAGAATAAAACTCGATTCATAAAACGTTGCTTGCCCGCTATTTCTCTTTCTCTCTAGGAAATAAGACTATTTACTCCTTTGTAAATTATAATGATTTATATTGAAAGGCAACATTCAATTATGGGAAAAACGTGAGTATGAGTTTGCAAACTTGAAAGCAATTACGGCTCTTGAAGACGTTAGAATCATACAATAGTTTATGCCGGTATATACAAGTAGTGCAATTAGCTAAGGAAAAGAAAACTGAATGATATGAAGAGCTACTAAGGTTATCAAAATATTTTCCAATGAGCTCGCTGTAACTCAGAGGCTGGTTCACACTGATCATCCCTGAGCCCACCACTATGAGAAGTATGCACTATCGCAGAACATTGCTCCCTAAGCTATTTTACTTCATCAGTTCAAAAATCTTATGAAGACTATGTATTATCTCAATTTCTGTAAAAAATGGATAAAATTGTTTCTTGTGTTGTTTTCGGAGTCCGAAAAGACCTACCTTGGAATAATTTTGGGCTCATGAGCCTTCAGGATAGTTACCTCCAAACCAGATGAAAGTTTTGTTGCTTTTGGGGTGAGAAGGAAGCTTGTTGCCAGATCAAAAATCAGTCTATGAAATAAACAACTACTGGAGGCCACATCTAAAGATTTGGCCGACACATATGTCGTGCATTGGTGACGACCAAAATTTGCAGTCGGCTTATTTTAAGATTAAGTGTCGAGAAATTTGCCACCGGAGTTCAGAATTTCCTGAGATATGTGTGAAAAATACAGCAACAATCGTTAAATATGTAATCAGTTAATGGTAAGCATATTTTCAAAGTATTTACGTGGTGATTACGGTGATAGAAGCAGAATGGGACATGGAGACTTTTACTTAACTACGTCCGTGGAGATGATACCAATAATTAAAAAAAATGCTTTACAAATATATGAAAAACTTGTGAAGTACAGAAATAGTGTCATTCCATTTTTATGTAATGGGTATTTGTACTATTTCCGGGGAAAATTGTTTCATACGAGTTAAAGCTATATTTTATTTCAATATTTGTTGAGTTAATAAAATTGCACTAAATATTACTGATTTTTTAGCTATACAAATTATTTCCTTTTCTTTTGTGCGCCCAGAAAATACTGAAAATATTTAGTCACGCACAGGAAATGCTCCATCTACCTCGCTGTAAAACCTTCGGGTTTTTAGAAGAATTCAGCTAAACTGAAGCTACAGATAGTCAACATTTTTTCTTAGAATCCATTAAGTCAATTTTATAATTGAAATCAAAGGCATTTGAAAAACACCAGCAGTTAATATTGTAGAATATTGAATAATAATAACCATAATCATTAATAGTATAGCTATTAAATTGTTCGAAAGTCCGAAGTGTAATCTTAATTAAGGTCACTGCTGTAATAAGACGTTAGTTGCTATTCCATTAATAATTAGAATTTTATCGCGAAAAAATGGTAATTTAATCTGAAGCGTTGGGATATGTACATATATACTCGTATTTAGAGTGATAAATACGATATAAGGTACCTCAATCCTACAGGAGAAAATTTGTCTGAATGACAAAAATTGTGTAACTCATGTCCGAAAACTATCCGACCTGCATTCATATCTCTGCATTGGTGCTAATCTTCATCATGCGGGCCGAGGCATTCTTCTAAGTAGTCCCCATTTGGTCGAACCAAACGCTCCCAGCGGAGCTTTCACATCATAAAGCAGTCCTCGAACGCAGATTTTGTAATGGCCTTCAGCTCGCGCGGTGCATTACTCTGAATCTTCTCGATGTCGGCGAACCGCTTTCCTTTGAGCGCCATTTTCAATTTTTGGAACATCCAAAAGTCGTAGGGAGCTATATCGGGACTGTACGGAGGCTGGCGAAGCTGTACAATCGTGTGTTTCGCCAAACATTGCTGCATAAGGTTCGATGAATGCGCTGGCGCGTTATCGTGGTGAAGAAGTCAGTCACCGCTTGACCAGAGACGTGGTCGATTTCTTCTCACGGCATGACGCAATCTTTTCAGAACTTCAGTGTAATATTATTTGTTGATCTTCTGACCTCTTGATGCACATTTGTTATGCACAACACCCTCGTAATAAAAAAACACAGGTCGGATACTTTTCGGACATGAGTTATGCTCGTAAGTATATATACTTTTGTACTCGTAGAATAAACGATGGATGACAAACTTCACTTGGGACCGATGAAGCTTCTAGATAAGGCGACGGTGAAAAAAACTTGTGGAAATATCACGAACGCCTATATTGGATATTTATAGTATGATGGCTTTAATACAGGAAACAATCAAATTAATTGTTTCGTAAAAAATCTGCCTAAGAAAAATGTTTAACTAACTCAAAGCGAAAGTCTGTGTGCGAAAAATTGCTATTTCTTATGGAAACAGCCTTGACTACACAGGTATTTTGTGGAAAAGTTGAGTCGACAAATTTCAAGATCTGCTTTGCCGGGTGAAATGATTAAGGCACGTTTTGCCGAATGCAAACTCCCGGATGACCTTTTCGGACATTTTAACATTTTTCTGACAGTGAAATTTTCCCCCGTTATACATAGAATTAAATCAGAATGTTCGGTTTTCCACGAAAATAATAATATTTCTTAGATATAAAGGCAATCTCGACTGTTTCCCCTACAGGCGGCACAGTGACTGGCATACTACCCTGATGTGCGGTTTAACGAATAAGATAAGTAGGAGGAATTTCAGCGGTACCACCTTTTTACCACTCAGTAACTATTAAGTGAGATTGACTTCAAATAGCTTTGGTCAATGATAAACCAAAATGGTGCGGAATTGAGCCCAAAAAGTGTTCCTGTAAGAAAGCGTATGCTGCTACAGGAACATACGCACTCAGTCGGGGAAATCGGGAAAAGTTGGGAATTCCTCAATTTATGAAAATATATCGGGAAAAATGAAAAAATGGCGAATTTAAAAAAATCATAAGAGTTTGGCATTAGAATTGTGAATTCCCGAAGACACTACGATCCCTTCAGTATTTAAATCAGTTCGCGTGTACTAGACGGCCCTTGCGCAACCAGGCCGGGGATAAATCAAAACTATGGTAAGATTAACTTCAATGATACCATTGGCAAGCAAGGCGGTAAAGGATGATCCATAAAAAATTCGTAATCAGATACCAAAAATTGTAGGAAAATCTAGACGAGAGATAGCTTATTTGATGGAAAGAAGTCGGAAATGGGAATTTATGAAATGGGTTGGCTTTAGTTTTTATCCATGGCAAATAATATTATTATTGTGAACGAATCTAAAGGACATGGAAATAAATGTATTTGAACCAAAGTGGCAGTTCAATTTCATTGCGCTATTAAATTTTATGCAATTCTATTATTAGTACTTCCGTTTATTTCTAAACTGAATGCCAGCTATATTAAAATTGGGGCGTACAATTCGGAGAACTATAAAAAACAAGCCCGAGGAGTAATCCTACCATACAAGAAAGTGCGAAAGAATGCGTTTTGTTGCTCTGCAGCCGTCAGAAGTGTCATCCTTACGGTTTATCAACTCGGGATTGGTTAGTAGCAGCTCTCCAAACTATCCTGTTCCGTGCCATTCTCTCAATTCCCTCATAGCTCTTTGCACTGGCATTTTCCGTGATTTGCATCTCAAATTTCATCCTTGGCCTTCCTCAAAAGTTCTTCCTCGCCATTTTTCTCCTATTATGGCATTCAGTAAGCGATAGGCTATGCATCATGAGTACGATGTCCGAATAATTTCCGTCTTCGGCTAAGTGTGCTCCATAGGCTTCTCTCTTCACCAACTATTTGAAGTACTTATTCACTTGTTATTGCCTATCCATACAATTTTTATCATTCTTTGGTGGCACCACATATCCATCGTCCTTGATATTCGTTACTCTGGCTTTCAAATCTATAGAAAAGTAACACTCCATGCATACGTTTTACCGAATCGCTTCTTCGTGTCTATGCTAGTAACAATTCCCGTGAGCAGTTGTTCCTTCTGTTCGAAAGTTTACCCATCGTACTACGGTAGGAGAGATCATGTTAATAAAATTAGAGAGATTAAATATAGAACAGATAGATTTAAGATGCCATTTTTCCACGAACGATAGGGGATCATAATAACATTGTCCGACCGCGGTAGGGTCATTTTTGGGTAAAAATTATTCTGGTGTGTACTCACCCCCTGCCACACACCATAGCGGTGGCTTGCAGGGTTCATAAATAAATTGATGAAATCGGGGTTAAGGTATCAACAGAAAAGTGTCATAATTCATCTGATTCTGCCTATATAATTCAATCAGTTTGAATGCTCCATTCTCTGGTATCTTAAGGATTGCATACTATTAAGAGATAACTCATGCTTTTTACTCACGTGTGTAACCCACCCATGAGTTACATGCTCATTTGCCGACACTGCTATCCAATAATATTTGTTACTATGGTGACAATAATATATTGGTACTATTTTAATATGCAATTAGGAAATCGAGAGTTCCGGAATTACCGTGTAAGATCCTAACGTTTGCGTGAAGTTAAATAGATGTTCCCAGATCGAAGCAGATGATTAATATATTCAGAAAAAGTGATGTACTGAAATTTAAAGAGACAAAATTGGGTAAAATTACTATAACTGTCGACCTACCCCAAAAAATAAAACTACTACTACTACTATACTATACTACGACAAAATTTCACATGGAAAATTGAGCGTTTGATATGAATGAAGTCATGTTTTGATCAAAAATCAATGTTAACTTTACCTATTTTAGAGAAACACTATCGTATTCATTTGTGTTACAGGCACTCTCAACTTTCCTGTCACTCTTTCCATTAAATTGTTCGAGGAAGTGACCTAATGAGGCGACGACTGGCTGTAGATAAATTGGTTTACTGACAAGTTGCAGTCTCATGGGGCTTCTTTTCCCTCATGATTTAGGGGCGTTACCTTAGGAAAATTCAACGGCACGCACGCTATATTGGCGTCGTCACGTAATTTTATCCTGAAAAACAAATAAACGAGTTCTTGAGTTATAACCACGCGCAATGTTGCCACATTGTGTGAAAATTCACATGCCTGAGAAAACTACTCGTGTGGTGAAATTTTACTTATTAGTCTTATATTTCTATGGGAATGGAGGAGTAGGTTCTTATTTACGGCCATTCTGAGACACCCTAGAGATTCTAAATGAAATAACTGTTCGTGGGGTTGAAAAGTAGAAGTACCTTTTGGTTTGGGGTACTACCAATTTTATTATCATGGACTGGTTGGGGTAAGATCGATGTGCATCGGGATTATGACGAAGAGAACTTCTTAAAATACGCCCTAAGTTCAGAGAAGAACTTAAACGAAAGTGGAGCTTGGTTAGCTCAGTGTATGAATGGGGAATCCCCAAGTTTTCTCTTTCTATGACCTCCAAAGCGTGCGCGCATCGTACAACGACCTTCAAGATTTTCCGATTACAAATTCTCAACTAATGCGTCTCTCGCGCGGTGAGAACCTGCGGCAAAATCACTCTTTAAAGTTCAAGGTTCGTCCTATTATAGCGATCAGATTTCGTATCTTCATATTTCTTCTACTTCCGTAATCTCCATCGCGGGTTTCCCTATAACTGGTGTATAGCTGGATATTATTTTGCTTCGGATGTTAGGAGTCACGCGACTAGCGGAAGTGAAGGAGAGTTCTATCAAAGGCGATCGTATTTTCACCGAACCTTTTGGATTCCAGACCATGAGCTCGTGGAAGCAGGCGTAGTCCGACAAATTCATTTCGCGTGGCGCGTTCGTCTACTTGAATCTATCTAAGTCAAAACAAAAAATTCTATATTGCCTGGGGAGCTGAACATATCTATATAGTAGTTACTGACTACTGACTTTAGTGTCGCTAATTTTCAAAGTGGGAATTACTATTCAAGATATTTTACCTCTCTAAGGTAGGTTTGAGAGGGTCTCTAATGATCTTGAACATCCCAATATCTCTAAATATTTCCTCCACAAGCTCTTTTAACCCACCAATTAAAAGGTTAATTACTTGTCTTCCTATCTGCCCGTTTATTTCTTCACTTGTATCCATGACTCTGTCTAAAAAGCTCCGATCTATACTATCCTTATCATAGATGGTGCCAATACTAGTCTCCTGACAAGATCATGTATATATGACCTAACGGATCAATAAACATAATTATTATGGGATCTTAAGAGAGAAAATTGTCACACAGTATTGCTTTTAAACTTTAAGTTGTGAATTACCCTTCAGAACATTGAAATAAGGCAGTTGAAAGGCGCTTTGGTCCACCTCAAACTGAGAAAATGATACGAGAATAGAGAGGACAGGTGGATTTATTAAATGCAGTTATGAGAAATAAAATTATGATCATGTACCCCTAAATGGTCTGAGACTTTACTGAAAATGCCACTCGAATACAAAAGAAATGTTTCTGTATTCTTTATTACCCTGCCATGGCTAGGGTGTGTGGCAGGGGTGAATACAAACCAGACTAATTTTGACCCGAATATGTTTACCGCTTCCGCGGTCAGACAATGTTATTCTGATCCCTTATTGTTCGTGAAAAAAAAAATCTTAAATCTATCTGTTCTGCACTTAATCTCTCTAATTTTATTGACCTGATCTCGCCTACCGTCGTACGAGGGGGAAATGATATGAGTACATTTTCAACATCATTGCTGAAGAGACACCTTTTCAATTTATGTAGGAGATTTAATCTGTAATTTAACCTTCGCTCCGTGAGTGGATCCCAGCCTAGCTCCTCTACGCTGCACGCGATCCAATTCGGCAATCAATCCAACTTCGTGCGGATCCCGTATACTTGAAGCATATTCGAAATGAGGCCTAACCAGCGAAATACAACATTTCTCTTTGACCTTTTCTTCACATTTACCCCGTATTCTTCTAATAAATCCTAATTTTTTGTTAGTTTGTCCACATATTCCCCGTATAAAAGATAATACGGAATCTAGATGGTACAACGCGGCTGTTCGAAAGGCATTACTACGTCAAAGGCTAGGTCACGCCATGATGAAAAATATTAGGGATGATGTCTCTAGCGCCAAAAAGAATAAAACCACTTATGATTATGAGATATCTAGGGCGAATGCCAAGAATTAATTTAATAAAGCGTAAAGGGAATTCAAAAGGAAAAAGGTTAGCGGAAAATTTGAAAGAGAATCCAAAAGCATCGGTCGTACGTCACAGAAGTTCAGGGAAATAAGTATAGTTTATTCACTCAAAAATGATATAGGCGAAAGAGTAACCAGCAGTTTGGAAAAGGCTAACTTATTAATTTCTTCTTTCAAAGCGTCTTCCCTGATATCTCACAGAATACCCTCGATAGCTTACCAAATCGTGCCGGTCAACCCATTCCCGTAATTGAAATATCATATAATGGAATGGAGCGTTTGCTGAAAAAGATTAAGCCTAAAAAATCGTCCGAGCCCGATGAAATATCCGCTCGTATATTTAAGGATATAGCTTCGGAGATTGCGCCATATGAAGAAATAATAGTTTTTAGAAGTCGCTGGTAGAGCACAAGGTTCCCAAAGATTGGAAAACGGCTAACGTAACACCAATATTTAAAAACAAGGAGGAACCGAGAAGTTGCAGACCTGTTTCCCTCACATCCATTTGGTGCAAGGTTATGGAAAATATAGTTGCTATTTCGATCGTGATACACTTCGATAATCAGAAGTTATTAATGAAAAATCAGCATGGTTTCTGAAAAGGTAGATCCTCCGAGACACAACTTGGGCTTTTTGTTCATGATATTCTTATTTCGGGAGAGAGCAATGTTCCAGTGGACGCGACTTTTCTAGATTTTAAGAAAGCCTTCGACAAAGTACCACATAGTAAACTATTCACAAAGCTAGAGGCATATGGCATAGATAAAAATATCCGGGTTTGGATTAAAGACTTTTTGAATGGTCGGGTTCAAAGAGTAGTGATAGATGGAGTTAGCTCAAATGCAGTAGAAGTTACTTCAGGTGTTTCCTTGGGAAGCCTCATCGGACCTATTTTATTCCTTCTTTATGTTAAAGACAATGACACCGTAGTCATTAGTAAGTTACGTTTATTTGCCAACGATGCAGTAGTTTACTGTGATATCCGCGATCCTGAGGACAGAGTACCTTTATCAGATGACCTTAATGCTATACAACGCTGGTGTGACACTTGGAAATCAGAATTAAACTTAAAAAAGTGTGTAGTGAAAAATTTTTGGAAAAAGAGTAATTCTTACCCGAAGGCAAAAGGGAACACCGAAATGGAATATTCAGACTCTGTTAAATACCTTGGCTTTACCCTCACTCACGATCTCCTGGATGAAACGCATACGAGGATTATGTGGACAATCTAAAAAAAAGTATGCTTTATAAATGTTATGTCATTGGATGGGCTACATTTAGAATATGCTGATATGGTTCACGTGCAGGGTAGAGGAACTAGATTTGTAAAACTACGTGATGATTAAACTTAGAAGCATATCCAAAATATTAGAGTAGCAAGGCTAGGAGTCAACCATGGAGCCAGGGTTAAATGATAGATTATATCTCTCTTACATAAATTGAAAAAGTGTCTCTTCAGCAATGATGTTGAAAATTTACTGGTATCAATACTTCCTTTGTTCTTTGGTAGGAGAGATCATGTTAGTAAAATTAGAGAGATTAAGGGTAGAACAGATAGATTTAAGATGTCATTTTATCCACGAACGATAGGGGATTATAATGACATTGACGTTCTGGTAAAATTATTCTGGTGTGTATTTACCCCCTGCCACACGCCTTAGTGATGGCTTTCCAGTATTAAATAACCAGATGACAATCATTGTAATTTATCAGGAAGTGGTATTTTTTTCTGGGAGTTAGGGGGAAATGTTAATAACTCTACTGGTGTTAAAATAAGTTAAAGATCATTTAAATAAGAGAAAATGAAGAATTTTAGCAACAGAAGTAGATTAAAGGATACTTATTTGCAGATGATAGTTCAAAAAAGCAATGTCTGACAATTAAAAATTACATGTTTTGGTTTAGCAAACAGCCATTGTTGTGGAGCCCGAGACCTTTGAGATTGTATTTCATCTTGCATTATTTGGGTCATTCTATTCCTTGTGAAGTGCCATTTTTTCCATTGCATCTTAGGGTGAGAATTATATGGTAAATGCATTTTTAATAAAAAGGGAGAAAATAATTCAACTGCCATCATGTTTGTACATTGCTCATTGTTATTCAGTAGCACTAAGCATACACATATTTGGGTAAGAATGTGCATTAATGCTATTAAAAATAATTGTAATGCAAATTGTAACAGGGCATAAGAATAACTTGCAACTCAGAAAACACAAGGTGTGAAAAATTCATTGGTAAGATAATGGACTGCATGCTAAACCTTCCTTTTATTTATTTAATTTCCCACTTTTATTTTCTCCCCTTTTAATATATGGTATTTTACTTTTTATTAAAATTGAATTATTTATATGTCTATTACTCTTCTTTAAGGTTCTGAAAATTTCCTGATCATCCAGGATGAAAGTGCCTGTCAGGGACTACCTATTTCTCCAAAAGGAAGGATTCCATGGGCATCATACCTCACCATGGAAAACAGGTAACACTTAATAAATATTTTTCAAGCAAAAAATATTTTTTAATTAATCAAAAAGATATTTAAACTGATTTTTGAAATATTAAACCATCGATATTATTTCGGAGCAGAGGTTAAAGCATTCCAGATAAGTTTCTCACTTTAATGTAAACCCAGTCAAGTCTTTGAGAGAGAGTTGGTCGTAGGTTGAATTCCATGTCCACCTATGATGGTGACTCAGAAGTGTCATATGCCATAAAGAAAAAACGAATAATAAGTGAAATAAATTTATCATATCTGCTTATTTACATATCTGTTAATTTTCATTTCTTGTACACAATTTCATAATAGATGTGATGTTATGTCTTCCTGCTTTCTGACTAGTGAACCATTCCATTGTATTTAGAAGGTTTAGACTAGAGAAAAAACTAGTACCATTTTTAGAACATGATGGTCATTGAGGTATGATTAGCAGGTGATGTTTAAATTATAAAGTAGTTTCCTCTTTTAAACTTCAACTTAAACCAATGTCAGAATGAAATTACTTAATTCTTTTCCATTATTTTCTGAATGATTGTCTCACATTTTTAACACAACACAAAGATTTACATGGAGCACGTATTCATACTAAGTTTCTTTTTGTGATAATATTGAGTATAAAATTTTTACAAAACATAAATATAAGCAAGGTAAATTTTTTACTCTTTCTTTAGCACCACTGTTGAAATGAGTCATCCATATTTATATAGCAGCTTTGAGTCAACAGAATTAATATGAAATGAATTGATTTGAGCATTGGCATGTAAGCTAAAATATTGAGAAGACCCGATGTACGAAACATTATTAGCAATGCATGGAACATGTTGGGCCACCAAGTTTATATAGCGTAAATTAAAAATTACTGACCTTTATTTGGAATGATATCCTGAGTAAACAACTTAACCACCCAATAGTTATTGGGCTTGGAATCTATTCCAAATGAAATCACTTGCCTGTGAAAAATATTTCACTTAGCAGGCAAATAGTCAACCACATTTTTTATAATCGTCAACTGAAATAAGATATATTTTTATACATGGTCTTCTTTTTAATCTCATTTTCAGACACTCGCACACAAGCTCCTGGATAAAAATAACATTTCTTCATTTCTTAAATTCATAGGTCATTCACACAAAATTGTCAATTCACTAGGTGCAGATGTAATGATTTCAGCTTTCCCTACTCCATTATTTCATCAAGGGCATCATAATGGTTTCCCAATTTTTTATTGGGAAAATCATAAACTGTAACTACTGGAAGAGGATTCCTGATCATCACCCATTTTCCTTATCTTGCAGAGACATCAATTTCCACCTATTTAAGTTCCCACTATACATTTAGTACCACAGTCAAATCACTTTCAAGGTACCACATTACAATTAACAAATGGCACAAGGTCATTTCAGCTTCTATGACCACTGGGAGTGGCACTGTTTATCACTTTGACACACATGAGTTGACACAGTTGTTGTCAATATCAGAAGATTCAACAATGCTCAACTAGTTTATCACTTATCACGCCACCCCACTATCTAGGTGCGGCACTCTCTTCTTAGAGTCAGTTCTTTGCAAACGACTAGGAGGCGGCTCACCACCCTGATGATCGGGAGTGGATCTCAGAATATCAGGCTCTGCTCCAAGACGATGTGAAACTGGAGCAGAGGCAGTGGTTGTTTGCACTAGGGTGGTGTTAGCTGACCCACCCAAGGTACCTTCTTTAGCATGATGTGCACGTGGTCTATGTATTGATCTGTGTGAACCATTACGAGTGAGGGTTCCAGTTTGAGGTGTGCCTGGAAGGGTTCCAAGATGACCCATTGCATTCATGTAATCAGCGATTAGTAGGGTCAATTCAAGAATCTGTAACCAAAAATATATACATAATTAAGTATAGAAAACAATATCATCATGAAGATGAACCTTTTATTTCGCTAATAATATCTAGGTTTTTGCCATCCATACTACTTGAGCAATCGTATTTCAATTTAAATATCAAGATATTGTAAGAAAATATTGTGAAATTCCTCAACCGATTTAACATTAAACAAAATCGGCTAGCATGGTCATTAAATGGTTAATTTATAATAAAACTAAATAAAACTTAATTTATTAAATAACTGAGATAAATTACTGATGAAGCAAAATATAAGAACTATATTTTCCTGCTTACTGAATCCAAATGATAAGTGATATAAGTGTTGTGATATAAGTGATGATCACTTTAGAAATTATGTCTGTGAATGTCTCTATGAGTAGAGGAAGGGAGGTAAGGGGGGGATGAAAGGAAGGGGAAGGCAGCAAAAGGAGTAGAGGAAGGGAGGTAAGGGGGGGATGAAAGGAAGGGGAAGGCAGCAAAAGGAGTAGAGGAACGGAGGTAAGGGGGGGATGAAAGGAAGGGGAAGGCAGCAAAAGGGATAGAGGAGACTGCAGGGATGGGGAGGGATGGGATGGGATGGGATGGGATGGGGAGGGATGGGATGGGGAGGGGAGGGATGGGGAGACCTTACTCTTTCTTTTCCCTTCTCAGAAAAGGAAAAGAGTCAGGAGAGTGGGAATCTAGGGTGGGGGTAAGAGATGAAGGGGAAAGAGAGGGGTTGGTGGAGCAGGGTGGAAAGAAGGGAGAGATGGATTGAGAGGGAGTTGTGGCAGGGAAGAAATTTACAATAAAGAAGGGTAGGAGGGAGTTGGCAAGGGGAGATGTTAGGAGAGTAATTAGGAGTATCAGGGGGATTGTTAAATTTCATTCTCAGTGTCATATTCCCCAACTTGGAGAGGGAGATGATTAGTTGGGGAATATGACACCTAGAATGAAATTTAACTTTTCCAGTCCCTCTCTCTCCGTGACACTCCTAATTACTCTCCTAACATCCCCCTTGCCAACTCCCTCCTACCCTTCTTTATTGTAAATTTCTTCCCTGCCACAACTCCCTCTCAATCCATCTCTCCCTTCTTTCCACCCTGCTCCACCAGGAGCCCTCCTCCTTCAACCCCTCTCTTTCCCCTTCATCTCTTACCCCCACCTTCTCCCTCTCTGTCCCCACCCTAAATTCCCACTCTCTCTTCAAATACTTTTTTCCTCCCCATTTCTCCTCTACCTCCCTCTCTCCTAAATTGACTCCTTTCCTTTTCTCCTCCTCTATCTATATCCCTCCTTCCCTACATGCCTGCACTTAACCCACTCCCTTTGCTCCGCCCTTAAAATGCCTCATCACCCAACCATCGCCCCCCTGCAATATGTTCATATTTATACCTTTATGTATATCAACAAATTATTATCAAATTGCAGCTTTATCTTTGGAAATCTTTACCTTAGGTTTGGACAAGATGAACAGCAGCCGATGTGAACCTCCTCCATCTGGGTTTACCACAACCAGCATGAAGTCATCCTGGCATCCGCCAAAGGTGACAATGGACGTGTAAGGATGGCGGGATAGAGCATGCATGGAAGACAGTTCTAGCAATGTGACACTGTCTTCTGTGACTGCAAGCCAAACCTCTTGTCCTATTGCTACATCTCCTGCATTGCCACTTTTTAACTAATGAATGAAAACAATGTAAAAAAACATTTCAGAAAAAATAAATTTACAAAAATTATTATAGTTTAATTTTATTTGATAACTACTGGCCATCCAAAGTTCCCGTGATTGGATTACACAGTTAGCCTTGTAGATTTTAACAACTACAATAATTAAATCTTCCTCTCGGGCTCATTTCGTAATGAGGGGCAGCCACCTTATGAAATTATGAAGGATATTTTACTGTTCAAGGAAAGAAAATTAAAGAATAAAAGTTATTGATTTATTTCTAACTATAGTCCTTGGTCTTGATCTTGGTTGTCAATTTTGAAGATAATTAATTCTTATCACACTCATTATCTAATTACTTTATCTGGATTGGCATCAGTATACTTTTACATTAATTTTTTCCATAGAATTTGAGGGATAATGCAAGTATTGGAAGCTAATCAATATGAATTTGAAATCTGACAATCAATCAATCAATGGATCAAGTTATCATAGAGTACTTTTAAATATCTATTAAAAGGCTACTATGCTAAATAAAGCAAAAGAGAATATCTAGTTCCCGGTTACCTTTGCTTGAAACAGTGTTGCTCCAAAAAAAGGCCACTTTCTTGTACAGGTTAAATATATTCTTACACAGTCCAATAAACTTCTTCCTTTTAATGACATCCACTTTTCTGTGAGACTTTCTAGTAACTCTCTGCAAAAGAAAAAAGGTCAATTGAAATCCTAATCAAATATGCTAATTTCATACACAGCCAAAACCTGAAAGTTTAAAACTGTTGAGAATTAGACTTTTTAACCCTCACTCTATAATGATAAAATATCAATAAACAGGCATGGATAAATTACCTTTAGCCACTGAATTCAGATGGGTTAAAGTTATCAAAATCGTGGGTAAATATATGAGTGAGATAGACTAAACAGTTCTGAAACCTGGTCTTGGAGAATAGAGAAATAAGCTAGATAAAAAGAAGCTGGGCAATCGTATGGAGGCAGGAAAAGTGGCTGAAGGGGGTATTGACCGGCAGCAGGATGTTGAAGGCTGTAATTGAGGGGAGAATGTTAGGCAAACGAGAAAAGGGAAGGAACAGGATAGGGATGTTGGACGGGATGAAGGGAGGAAGAAAGTAATCAGAGCTGAAGAGGGACCTGATGTAAAGTAGGATGTTGTGTTTTGCTAGGGGTCACAAATTATGTAATTAGTAATTATGTACATCCAAAAACCTACCTTAACCGGTAGATTACCTAATAATAATAATAATAATAATAATTAGTATGTGATAGGAAATAAACTGTGTGGCCGTATTGATGCTTGAAAATGCATGGAGATTTCTGAACAATAAATAAGCAATGGTTTCAGCCTGTAATCTTATACTGCAATAATTCAAAGCATATGAATAAAGCTTTTATTCCTGCCTTGAAGTTTAATCATAGGAATGATAACTTTTCCTATTAACTTCCAAGTTTTATGGAAAATGTTTTTTAATTCCCGACTCTCCGCTTGCAGCATAACTGTATTTGCACTTTCATGTTCTCTAAACCAGGTGATTTCTGAAAAAATTAAACCAACTATTACTTCTCTGAAATGTAACATCAGAAGGAATATAGTTTCCCTGGATGTCTTTGTAAGTACTTGTAGTCCTTGATTGAATCCTCATTAATCTCACTGACTTTATTTGATTCCGAATATGATTTTTCATCCATAATTTCAATAACTAACTGAACCTTTCGTGTGTTCTTTTATTTTGGCACTATCTTTCACAATCCTGTTTAATGATGATGTAGGAATATCACTAAATTCACAGGCAATAGAAGACTATCCTGTCATGCTTCTTAATCAATGCAATTTTTAAAAATCATTTCAACACTGATCGGGTACTTTTCCTGTCTTGCCATGATTTATCCACATTCCAGGCATATATTAAAGGGATGAAAATGCTGGTTTACAGGAAAATTCACCATAAACCCAAAAACTGTCATTATTTTGGCATAGTGCAAATCGGCACATGAAAGCTTGTAACTGAGAGGGGATACATAGGCCCATCCCATAATTATCTCATTAGCAGATTCAATATATGGCTGGAAATACTCTTTGTATCTCACAAATGAGTAATCCATTTAACACTAAGTAAGCTGAATGTTTAGTCAAAGAGGATAACTGAATCAGTCTCAGTTGGCGACTAGTGCCATCTGGCCATGGCAGCGTAGTCTCCCATCACAGATATATTTATATATGCTATCTATCATACGCTACCAAATAATTTTCAGTGTAGACAATTCATAGAATTATTAATAAATTACATGGAATGGGAGTTTTCAATTATGGTCAAAGTAAAATGAGGTTACATGAGGCATCACGCGTACCTCTCCCCTTCCTAAACCCAAACTGATCATCCCCTAAGTAATCATTTGCCCAACTCTCTATCTTTTTGTTTATGATCCTGAGAACAACTTTAGCTGCATGGGATATCAAACTTATCATCCTGTAGTCCTCACATGACGTGGCCTTTACCTTTTTTGGAATAGGAACTAAAACTGATCTCACAAAGTCTTCCCGCCAGATTCCTTCCTCATAAATACTACGGATCAGCCCATATAGCCTCTTCCTCCCACATTTTCCTAAGCATTTTAAAAGTTCCGTGGGAATGTTATCCACCCCCACGGCCTTATTTAGTTTCATCTCCCTTAATGCCCTTTCTATCTCATTGTCTAGTATGCCTGGACCTAAGCTATCTTCCTCTACGTCATGTTCCTTTTCAATGTCTAACTTTGTTGGTCTAAGCTCTTTACTATACAGTTCTTCTATATATTCCTTCCATCTCTCTTGGATCTTTCCTGCATCAACTATTACCTTACCCACCTTATCTCTAACTGTTAGCATAGATCTCCCTTTCTTACTTCCCAATAAAGATTTAACTTTGCTGTACAGCGCACCGATTTCACCCTTCCTCTGCAGACTGTCCATATCCTCGCACTGCATCTTCGACCATGCTTCTTTTGCTTTATTTGTTGCCCGCCTCAATTTATTGTTCAATTCTTTGTACTTCATTTTGCCTAATTCTGTATTTATATTCTTCCATTTTTGCCGCTCATCCATCTTTGTAATCATCTCATCCGTGATCCATGGTTTCCTAGTCCTTTTAGCGTTAACAGTTCCAATAGTGTCTTTTGCGGCTTTAGACAACCCTTTCTTGATCATTTCCCCATTTTTCTTCGATAGTACTAAGCCCTTTACCATCCTCCATGATTTTCTCTACCGCCTGTTTGTATTCCTTCCTTTTCAAACCATTTAATGCTTCTACATTCCATTTTCTAACTCGCCGCCCCTGCCTTATCTTTTTGAAACGTACGCTACATTTCATAACAACTAAATTGTGGTCTGAGTCTGCATCCACTCCCGGGAAGCTGTGGGAATTTATCACACTGTTCCTAAACCTGTGTCTAACCAGGATATAATCTAGCTGATATCTTCCTGAGTCACCTGGCATTTTCCATGTATACCTGCGTCTTTTGTGGTGTCTAAACCAAGTGTTGGTGATGACTAACCCCTGTCTCCTGCAGAATTCAATTGCTTTCTCCCCGCGGTCATTCCTCGTGCCTAAACTGTAGTCCCCCACCTCATCACCATCTCTTCCTTCGCCTACCGTCACATTCCAATCCCCCATCACTATCAAATGTTTCCCAGCAGGAACACACGCGATTATGTCCTCTAACTGATCGTATATCCTATCGACCTGTTCTTCCTTATGGTTGCTCGGTGGCATGCATACCTGAATAATAACCAAGTTCGTCGATTATCAGATACTAAGGATTAAGTTTAATTAAAATTAATTTTTGAATATAAATGCATTCTAATTGTGTTTTTCCTTATGTGAAACAGTATTGAACAGAAAACACATATTTCTTTTATTACATAACTTTTCAGGTATCCCATAAACTATGATGAATTAATTCAAACAAAAATATTTTTTCCTTCAAAATATGGCTTCATTGATCCAACCACTGGATGAGGGAGTATTTGCTAATTTCAAGGAGTACTCTTTTCATTTAATTTTTGTACAGACCTTATTGATGTAGGAGAATGTAAATGAATTGACTAGATTTGAACTTGGGAAAAAATTACAGTATTTACAATGAAATC
This sequence comes from Hetaerina americana, assembly GCF_022747635.1. Lineage (NCBI taxonomy): Eukaryota > Metazoa > Arthropoda > Insecta > Odonata > Calopterygidae > Hetaerina > Hetaerina americana. The sequence continues at coordinate 1,421,498 of NW_027287084.1, read as the reverse complement.
ATTTAGATTACCAAGGCTTAGAAAGAGGCTACAAACTCAAAACTGTAAAAATGAAGCTTGGAAAATTTGCTCCCAATTTATGCAAAGCTTCAATGGTTTTGAGACTAGTAAATCAAACAAAAAGGAGACAAAATTGTGAAAATGCGAACAGTTAGAATTGTAAGTCAACTACAGTGATGTGGAATAGTTAATTAAATCTCATGACTTTGAGCTATCAAATGAGAACCTGATGGACTTGAAAGCAATGAAGGTAATAGAGAAAACTGCAACAGGGGTCAGATGAAACAGTTGATGAAGATCTGTGACAGTCTTAAAACTCCTCAGTTGTGAACTTTCCAACCAATGACTCCTATTACATTTCCAAATTCAAACAGCAGTCAAATTACTTTCAGTGTGCTAAAGTTCTCAGATTTACCTATGTGGCATTTTTGCTTTTATTAGGCATAATTAGAACCATGCACATATTCAGGAAACAAAATATACTCCCATTCAAATCACAAAATCACTATCTATGATCTACCTAACTACCACAACCTTACAAGAATATTACTGCCAATCATTGCTAATTGCAGCTTTTGAGCCAGAACAAACTTGTTTTCTCATTTAGTAACATGATTTCAATTAAGCATCCTATCTACAGCACATAAGTCTATTGTTAATCCTAATTAATTAAAATTTGAGATGACAGCAGCAGCTACTGACTACTTCTGACAGCTTCTCTCCTCATTCTAAGTTAAAATAGAGTTACAAATAAAGCACTGCAAAAGACAACTCAATTTAAGGGCCAGCTGCAGTGGAACATCACAAATTACACCAATGTGAGGCTTCACATTGTGTGTTTCTATCACAATTTTGAATTTAATATTTTTTTCCAAACAGTCAGTGAAGATTCTCAAACATTTTATGTGAAGCTATTATATATATATATATATATATATATATATATATATATATATATATATATATATATATATAACACTTTTTGAAAGACTCACGGACGTGAATAATAATGTATAACACTTAGCACTAGTGGACACAGACAAAAACACAGAAACACACAAAAAAAGAGACTCACTATTTTTCGAATTTTCGGTGGTCGTTGCCACCTTTATCAAGGAGGAGAGGGACAGAACTGAAGGGAATACGAGGGCTGGAGCGATGGATGGAAGGGGAAGGTGGGGAGGGAATTCCGAAGGGACGGGTTTGGAGGGGCAGCGTTAGAAGGGTGGGGAAAATGTAGAAGGTGATGGGGGTGGAAGGGGGATGAAAATATAATTAGACCTTCTACATTTTCCCCACCCTTCTAACGCTGCCCCTCCAAACCCGTCCCTTCGGAATTCCCTCCCCACCTTCCCCTTCCATCCATCGCTCCAGCCCTCGTATTCCCTTCAGTTCTGTCCCTCTCCTCCTTGATAAAGGTGGCAACGACCACCGAAAATTCGAAAAATAGTGAGTCTCTTTTTTTGTGTGTTTCTGTGTTTTTGTCTGTGTCCACTAGTGCTAAGTGTTATACATTATATATATATATATATATATATATATATATATTGTTAATCCTACAAAAACAATATATATATATATATTGTTAATCCTACAAAAACAATATATATATATATATATATATATATATATATATATATATATATATATATATATATATATATATATATATATATATGGTTTTCATAAAAAGTATTGGGAAAAGTTTCAGAAAAATAGACTTATTTCAGTTATTGCTACGATAACTCAAAATTCTTCAAATAACATCCCTCGAGAATCAACACACTTTTGCGAGCCATTTTTCCACTACTCAAATGCTCCCTGGTTGGTGGATTCTGGAAGGTCCTTACAGATATGCGTGCAAACTTCTTCGATGGCAATTAGGGTCGCATGGTGGTGCCCACTGAGCAAGGATTTCACTTTTGGGAATTGGAAATAGTCTACTAGTGCCTAGTCGGGACTGTAAGGGAGTTGGGGAATCAACGCAATGCCTTTGCAGAAGGTCTTCGCAAGCAGACACTCAACTCTGCTCTTGGTTGTCCATCAAGACCTTCAGGACAAATTTAGCGCAGATCTTTCATAATGCCATATTTTCAGTGATAATGGTATGTGCTATCATCTTATCAATACCAATACAATCTGTGATTATGCTCACACTTAATCGATGGTCTGAATTCAGCATTTCAGGTGCATGCCAGGAAAAAATTGTCGCTGATACTTTTTATACAAACCTTATGTGTGCTGGGAATTCAGTTATTTAGTCATGTTGACTTTAATTACGCTTTCAAATATTTCTTTTTAAAATTATTATAACCACATTTTGCAAAAAAGCATATCTTACCTCTGCTCTTCAGATGTAATTCCTTCTCGATATCTATTTGGGTAAAATTTGTCTAGAACTTGCTGTGCCTGATGATGTGGATTGCCTGAAGTACCACCACTTCCCCTGCATCTATCAGCATTGTATTCTCCAAAATCAATCTAAAAAAGATGATGGCAGGACAATGAGGCTACAACAAGCTAGGAAAATTATAACCTGTTCAGTGAATTCAGCATACACATTAGTTTATTTTTCTCAATAAGGATTGCATTTATAAGTAGAAGATGAACATAATTTTGGCAATTGAATAAATGAACAAGGCTATTAACCCGAGGGATGGTTTGATAGGTGATGGTAGAGTTCACCCAATACTAAAGCCCAATGGTGTATGAAATTTGGACATCAGGGTAGGGGGGGGGGCAGATTCTATGGTTAATCAGGAATTTCTGATATCCAAAAAATCACACAGCTTGGGTGAGGCTGAGGGTACCCAGAGAGGCATACACAACTATTTCCTAGGGCTTTAAATGTGCCTTCTTTTGATTTTTACTTCAGAATTCAACACAATAAAACATCAAGGATACATAAACAAATGGTCTTCATCTACTACAGTAAGACTCAGAAAAAAGGCTGGGTATTTGAAATCTTGAATAATTTAATTTAATTTTTTTAAATGCATTTATAGTGTTGGTTATCTTTCCACCAAATCCCAATCACAAAAATAAGATTTAAACAAACATTTAGGTCTTCAAATTGGCTTTGTTAATAAAGATAATAAATAGTTTGCATTGATGTAGATTTTATGCAATAATTTTACAATCGAATGGGATTGACAAAAAAGCTGACAAAACCAAAACTTAAAGAGACCACGAAGCAGGAGTCCATGAATCAATCCAATCAATTTTAAATTGATTGTTTATCTAGAAGCAATTTTACCATTAACAGTAAAAATTATATAATTCAATTAGTAATTTTGATTACATAATGAAATATTAATAGAGAGAGATTTTGAAATTTTTAACTCAGTTTTGAAAGGATGGAAGCGCTTTTTACTTTTCACAGGCACAGAAAGATTATGAATCCAACTCTATATAAAAGAATAGTAGTATCCAGACTTTTTTCATTACATCATATATATGATAAGTCCAGCTGCCTGACCAAGTTCCATGGAACTTGTTTCTAGCATATATGCATAATATGAGAGGTATTTCACTAGACATTAAAGGTACTAAAGCTACTGTTCAACTCTTAATTAGGGAACTTGTAGTCCTTACTGTGAACTCCTTTTTTCTGCTTTTATTTCTAAGAAAAAAATTTACACAAACATTTTTTCCCGAGTTTTTCATTTTGTTGGATGCAGAATTTTCATGTATTATAAGAGATAAGAACTGGTACCTGACTGTATAAATATCAGAATTTTCCAAAGTACAACCAGAATTTATCACTTAAATTATAATAAGCAAATAAGATCAATTTCATGAATTGGATTTGCAAAAATTTATTCATATTTCTATGCTGCATCTCTTACACAGATTTCTCATGCAGACATTTCAATTAAATTTTGAGAGTATAAATAAAACTGAAATTTACATCAGTAAGATTCTAGTATTAGCTATTTTTTTGGTAGCATTGTCTGCAATTGATAACTAACATGAATTAATAGAACAACTATGGGAATACTTACTTGTGCCATAAGGGATGTTAATTCCATAGCCAATTCTCTATTCAAAGGAAAGCGCCCCTGCACAACTTGTTGATTTACTTGGTAACAAAGAAGCAGTTTTTCTTTATCTGTTTCCATTTTGGCCCCATTCCTCCAATACAATCGATTTTTAAAGGTTAGCTGAATCACACGAGTGTTTTCAAACTTTCCAGAGCCCTTTTCTCGAAGAGCTGTCTCCCATTTGGATATTACATCACAAAGCTGCAAAGAAGAGTTTAATCAGGAACAATCAAACATAATGCACAACGCTTAGATGAGCTGTGCTCAAATTAAGTAATGAAACAAATTAACATTTAACTTAAAGCTATTTAAACAATGAATTTCAGTTGAATCACAGAAATAAGATAGGTACATAAAGTTTTCCTCCAGTACCCTCCGGTCAGCAGTCCAACACTCTACCCACTGGACTACCGCGACCCACAAGGAGGGATTATGAAATTGTAAAAATTTTTATTTAAAAAAAATGATTTTGATAACTTTTTCAAACTTTGTAATCTTATCTCCATCTACTATGACTACACGGGAGCAGTATTCCTCAACAATAGAGAGTCAAATCATCTAGGATGACAGAGGCTCTTTAGCTGAGACTATTTCTGTTATTACCTTGATAATATTTTAAGGAGCATCTTGTTGATAATATATTTCACAGTTATCATGAAAACCTAATAAATGTATTTTAAATGTTAGCCATTTTTTTCTTTGCCCATTTAACTAGTCTTTAAGTCAAGTATTTAGTACATAATTATAATCAAACTCAGTTATAATAAGGATGGTTGTGACAGGTTCAAGGTTACAAGCAAGTGCTACTTTCAAGACAAGTTTACAAGTATTTCAATAACAATATCTCACATATATAATGGGAACACTTCATGGATACATTGAGCAAACTATCCACGAGGTCTGTTCAAAAAGTATTGCGGCTTTTATGCTTTTTCAAAAATTATTTATTTATTCATGAATATCTATTCTGTCCCCTTCAAAGTAATCCCCATTAGATATTATACACTTGTGCCAACGTTTTTTCCAATCCTCGAAGCACTTCAAAAAACCATTTTTGTGATCTTGTTCAGCTCCTCCTTCTATGCAGTCTTTATCTCGTCAATCGTAGTGTAGCGTCATCCTTTCATGGGCCTCTTGAGTTTCGGGAACAAGAAGAAGTCACTGGGGACCAGATCTGGGGAATATGGTGGCTGCAGCATCATTAGTGTGTTGTTTTTGGCCAAAAATTCGCGCACAAGTAATGATGTGTGAGCAGGGGCGTTATCACTGTGCAAAAGCCAATTTTTGTTCTTCCACAAATCCGGGCGTTTGTGGCAGATTGCTTCGCGCAAATTGCGCATAACTTGAAGGTAATATTCCTTATTTACCGTTCTACCCCGTGGCAAGAACTCATGATGCCCCTGCAATCGAAGAAAAATGTAAGCAAACCTTTCACATTCGACCAAACTTTTTTCGGTCTTGGCTCGTGTTGCAGCTTCCATTGGGATGATTGAGTTTTAGTTTCCACATCATGATTCATCACCAATTATGACCCTCTGGAGCAAATTAGGGTTGTCGTGGGCAGAGTGCAACACCTCATTAACAATGTTAATGCGTGGCAGTTTTTGGTTGGAATTCAGCAATTTTGGTATGAATTTCGCAGCGACCAGTGCCATGCCCAAATCATTGGTAAATATCGAATGGCACGACAAGCTAATTGATGTGTTTAGGTCCTCAACAACTTCTCTAACGGTGATTCCACAATTGGCCAATACTACAGTCTTCACTTCATCAATGTTTTCATCTTTAGTTGATGTGCTCGGGCGTCCAGCACGCTCTTCATCATTCACATCTTCTCGGCCCTCTGAGAACATTTTGTGCCACCGATAAACGATGATTCATTCCTAGGTAGCTTCTCCATATACCACAGTCAACATTTGGAATGCGTCCGTGGACTTAGTATCGTTTTTCACACAAAATTTGATACAGACTCTTTGATCCATTTCTTGGAACAGGCAAAAATCGAAGACAAGCCAAAACACGTCCAAGCAAAACAGCTGTCAACAATTAACTGAACATTCAAAATGGTCGAACTTTTCGGCATAAGTACCAAAAATATGCCACAAAAAAATCAAATATATGTAACCCACAAAAATTCAAAATTTGCGACACTTTTCGAACAGACCTCGTATTACCGATTGTCTCAAACAGACAACAGTCAGGACCTTCAATCCTCATAGGGACCCAAAATATGTAACCTAAAACCTCAAGTTTAAACACCTCTATTCCTTGAAGAGATATATGATTTTAGATTTGTTAGAGTTAAAAAATATTCTCTATTTCCAAATTGATAATTCCCAACTGATACTTGCAGGCATGGCTGCTCTTGACGAGATCCTTTATTCTCTCCTACCAAATCACAGATTTTTTAACAGCCAGAAGCTTGTGTGTGGAAAGTGGATAAGGGGCTGGGGGGCAGTATGATGGTGCCCAAACCCCTTACTCCGCTGAATACACCTAACACATTTTGCCACATAAATATGGAGAATTCCAGGGTAAATGTTTCTCTTTATAGCTCTTTCAGGATTTGGCACAATTTACATATAAAGTTCACAGCCTTCCTCACAAACTTTTCTTGAGATTTCGCCCTTGAATGAGTAACTGTTCATGCATAAAAGACAAAGTCTAACAATATTTATATAAGTTGACATTATTCAAGCGTTAGAATGAGGAGAAAAAATGTGAAGTGTAACAAAACTTTTATTTAATTTAAATGATTTCACTTTTATTAAATCAGTTATCATCTGTCATACAACTTTTCCGAAAAACAGTGATGTAAATTTATCTGTAACAGAGAACAACAACCAAGTAGGAATATGATTTCAGTGGTGTTGATCAAGCTGCAGAAATTTAACACAGAGAAAAACGCTGGTTCTCCCATCACTAGTATCAATTATTTTAAAGCAAAAACATAAATTAGCAAAATTTACCAAAAAAATTTGTTTGCGTACGAATTTCTTCTTATGTCTTATTTCACCAAATGAAAACCTGGTTTGCCTTCATTCACACTAAACACAACTGAGTCCTTTTCCTTAACTTCTCTATATACCCACTTTAAAATTTCTCAATATGCATTTTTGCTTGTTATACATGTATAGCCCAACCCAAACCAGAGATAATTCCATCTACTGATCCATTCTCAACTGTAAACTTACCACAATTGTACACAATTCTCATCTTGCCTTCATTTAACTTCAGGTGTTTTTGTATTTAAATAAAAGAAGTAACTTTGCAATTTTACACAAACTATTAAAAAATGACCTCGGTTTTGACATTGGACATCATCATCATGTCCAATGCCGAAACTTAGGTTGCATTTTTATAAAGTTTGTATATGGAATAACCAAGTTATTTCTTTTACTTAAATATGTTGAGTAAATTTCATTTCGTTATGCCAGAGACAAATTTCATCAGGTGTTTTTGTAAATATAGGCAAGGAAATAAACAAAAATTCATCTCCATTCTTTTGGATAAAATAATACATTATGAAACCAGTGATAGTGGCATTCAGTGAAACAAAATAGTAAGGCATTAAATAAAAATATTATAACTTTTAATACCTTAACACTCAGATGTATGATAAACTGAAAAATGTCTTTTAACTTCTTATATGGATTGATAAATAATCATGTATGACAATGTATGGTTGTATGACCCCATGGAATGGAAATATACAACTATTAATAATAATCATATATATTATCTTATAACTTACCTTAGCTTGAGGATCGATAAAATGCTCTAAATCTTTCTCGATGGGATCATCACTGAAGAGGGTGAATCCAGAATGAGAAACGTCTCGGCATCCAATTTCTTGGTTTAACGTTGTAAGAAACTCTTCTATTGTAGTTGAACCATCAAAACTCACAACCTGCAATGAAAAATTGCATTATTTTATTTCAATATTTTACAGCTACTGAACTGTGACTGGGGCAAAAGATTCTGGAGCTCAAATGAATCAGGAGGTTCAATTAAAGACCAGAAGGGATAATCAAGAAATTTTCCAATATAAGTTTTCACTAAAGGAAATATAACAACGAAAGTTGAAAGAAAACTGAAACAACCTTAGAAGACATATACAGCCTTCTTTAACTTTTAATTTTCAGTGCTGCCTAAAAAGTTAAGCCTTTCTACTTAGAAGCATGGTGTCCTCAGTCATAGGTAGTCATATCTTTTCCCATTCTTATCAGTATAAATTCTATTAACTATTAAGTTGGACCTTGATGCATCAGCTTGCGAATTATTACTAAATCCTACTTTTTCTGGCTTTCCATCACAGTTAACATCCTACTTTAGCATTTTAATATCAAAGGATCTCTGATTATAAACAGCAGTGATAGTTATATGGGAGCAAATAAAGACCTAGGTCGGAAAATAGCAAATAAAAAAGTGACATCAAATGCAAGTTTAAATGAAAAGGTAAAAAAGAAAGAAGTCTTGCACAGAATAGAAAAATCTTTTGTAACCATTTTTTCAATTTCATTTTGCAAACCTAGGTGCTTGATTTCATTTCAATATTTTGTGAGATCAGAGTATACATGAAAAATGACTGAACTGGGACTTTTTTTATCTAGGATAATTATTTCCCTTTATCCTGGAAAATTGAGTGTATACTGTACTTATGTCACAAAAGGCCAGAAATTTTAATGTTATGCAGATGTTATCAACATCTGTTCACAGTTAAATCCTACACAGTTCAAGCGATATCAAATACATACATTTATAAAGACAAGGAATAATAAACCCCTGAAATTTATGTCTTAGTTACAAGGGTAATTTGAAAGGTTCTCGGAATCACCAACAGATGCCAGGGCTAGCGCAACGAGTTTCCTGCATAGTAATAGGTTATCCTTCAAGAGTAAAGACATAACGCATCAGTGCTCTGGGAAGAGATCTGTGGAGCGAAGGCCTCACTGTTGTTATTCCTATGTCATGTTTTGTGAGGATGGAAAAAATTTAGTTTTGAGCAGCGGTTAAAAACTTCACAAAGAAAGGTATGAAAGCAAAAGAAATTCAAGCAGACTTTCAGAACACTCTTGGGGACTCTCCTCCTTCATATTCCATTTTTTCCAATTTGACAAACAAGTTCAAGTTTGGTTGGGACAGCTAAGATGATGATCCGCGTAGTGGTCAGCCAACATGTGTTACTACTCGAATTTATTTTTCTTAACCTCAACACCAACCCTGACAATGTAACCAGCAATGGAAAAGAAAATTTGATACGAGCCTACCCTTAACAATTTCTTGTTGGCTGAAACCCTTGCCTGCCAGCATTGGAAAGATCCATCACCTTCACTCACAGCCAGAATATCACAGCTAGGAGTTCCTAAGTGCCCTCGCGCAAAAATGATTGAACTTTTGGAAAATACGGAGAAAAAAATTTCTCCGGGAGGAAATCAGAGCAAAGGAAATGACAAATGCATGTTTTAATGTCCCAGCCTTTAATCCTACCAGATTTGGAAAAAAATCATTGAATGACACAATGTATGTACCTTTTTAGTTGTGAGTGCATGTAAATTAAAAGTTCCTCTGCATTTTAGGACTCTGTAAACACATATGAGGACATGAATAAGTCTTCTACATAGCAAAAATACAATGAAATGTTTTCCATAGAACATACCATCCTAACCTTAAGTCACTCAGAGCTTTGAAACCACATGTCATGAGATCAAAATCACTTCAAACAACACAAATTTTACACTGACATTCAGTTCATCAATCCATCAAATGTGAAGGGAAAAGTATGCATAATTTCCTCCACCTCCCCATAATTACAAGTACTAGTTATTAGGAAAGGTGACCAACAGCTAATGTCAGTTATACCATTAAGGATAGGGGGGTAATATGGTAGGGGTTGGATATTATGATGATGGAGGAAAGGTGGAGAGAAACCTGGAAATGTTACTCTTTACGTTAGGACCCAAGGGATTCAGAATTTAATGTCCCATAAATAGAATAGCGTACTCGCTTGGAGTACTCTCATACCTTTCCACATACCAAGCCCAAGTATGAATTGGCATAACAGTGAAAAACCTTGCCACCTCTGGGAATTATACCTAAGTCCTCAGGAGTAGAAGTCAGTAGATTAGCCACCATACCATCCTGATCCCCCAAAATTGCAAACTTTTCATTCCCTCCCTCGGGACACATTTCTTTGGAGCATGAGTACTATGAAAATTCAGGGTGATTACTCATTTCATGGATTCCCATTCCAGACTTTTTCTAAACGATTCCTGCCTGAGCCATCCTGTTTGCCTGATTATTTAGCCCAGTATTTAGAAAGATATCATTACAAATGTATGTTATAACAAACCTGGTAAATGCCATTCAGCAAATGAACAGGTATGGCATGAGGCAAGGAATGGTGGTATGGATTTTTGAGCAGAATTGAAAGAACTTCCATTCTGGACGGCTTAGCTTGGCGACCACCATTCTGTAAAGTTCTCTCTAAGGCACGTTGGCAGTAAGCTGCATACTTCCCACATTCACTTCTGAGAAACAAAGAGGAGTTTACTTAAGTTTACAAAACATTTCTTAATCAATGACATTTTTAAAATATCTGTGCCCTTTGCATTTAGCATAAAAAATGTTTTGCTTTGTTACAGTGCTATTTATTGAATTAAAATTTTCAAACTTTATAAAAAAAATTAATAAATGAAAATCTATTTTTGTTCATTTGGTATTTTAATGACTTATAGTGCATATAATATATTGTGGATGTAAGAGACTTAAACATAAAAGCAAATATTCACTCTGGAGAAATCCTTAATGGACTAATAAATATTACAATTCTGAAAATATAACAAGCAATGATTATAGAAATTTTTTAACTTTTAATTACTATTTTAGTAGTTATAACAATTATAATATTAATATGACATTGAGTAAAATTAACATTTCTACAATTATTTTGAACTCAATTAGCAACTATTCCCTAATTACAGCAATAAGTGAAGTGACATAATGAGGACTTTATGTTAAAACAATTTCTACCTTCATGCCAAACAATGGAAATAATTCAGGTTTGATTATCTTTATCACTTAAAAATTAAATTGTGTGCACAATTTTCAATTGTTAGATCACTTTACCTTTTCACTTGAAGGAAAATATCAAAAAACGTCATATTCTTATCTTAACATCAAAAACCAATGTGGACTTTTGAAATGTTTTTACTTTATGCCATAATTGATTTATATAAAATATAATAACAATAATCATTTTATTAAAAACATTTACAGAAATAAGTCAATCACCTAATTTGAATCAACAATAAAAAGCAAGATCAGCAATAAATGTAGCTAAAGTAACCCAGGTAAACTCAATTAAAAGTGCCAAAGTTACTCCAGAAAAAAAAATTTAACTAACTTGGAATCCGCATTCCTGTGAAGGTGCAACTTTAAGTACCACAGCAGGCGATTGTTCCTTGGCACAAACAGGGACACAGCAAGCGCTAACAGCTGCCAGCCTTGGACAAACACGAAGCTCGGAGGGTTGGTCTTGCAATCAAGAGGCAGGGCAGCTGCTGATTGCTGCGAAGTTGGAGAACCCTTCTGAGCGTTGGCTGAGTCGCACATGAACAGCGACTGAGTCGCACAAAGCAGCAGTTGCTGGAATGGAATGTGAGTGTTCTTGTTGCACGCAATCGACTCCCATGGGTCATTTCTTTCAACTACAAAACTGGCTGACTAATTGGTGCCCAAAAGCTCTTGGTTCAGCATCAAAGCCATAAATAATTTTAAAATTTTGAAAAAAAAGTTAAACTTCATCTAATGTAATGGGCTGGCAGTGATTTGGGGGATGGAAAACTGAAGTTACAAACTCTGTGCATCAAAGCTAAACTTTCTATTTCAATAATAATTATTAAATCAAAAATAATGTGTGTGTAGGTGTTTTTTTAATATAAAATCAAATGTCAGAATAAGTCAAAGAAAATGAAAACAGTTTGAATGATGACCAACCTTTTCAAAGACATTTCTAGTTTAATCTTCTCTCAAACAGGAAAATTTTAATCATTGTTAATAAATTTGATCAAAGGAAACGATTCAAATAAGACTAAGCTAGATGAATAAAATAATTGACTTCATTATAGAAAATTTTAATATTCTATTATTATGGTGAAAAATGCATGAAGTGTGTAAATTATTTCATAGATTTCTAAGGGGCAATTAAAAATGTTCACTATGGACAGCTAGAAAAGCATGCATGAATTAGTGCTCAATCTATATCAAAGTAAAGCAACTATACACCATACACACACATTTTCTTTTAATCTCAAAAATTTGAGATGAATTTAATGGAAGCATTTAACTCAGTTCTAAAGAGTGGGTTTATTAAAAGGGCCAATGATTTAATAACTTCTATTCTTGTCACACACAAACATTCCATTCCAAAATATAAAGAGTAAACACATTTCACAAAACAATTGTCATTCAATATGCATTTTATTGGTAAACAGAAGTCATATTACATTCAAATGCTCAAGGTGTCCCATTGAATGCACTTACACTTGAGTGTGTCATCAAGAAATTTACTGTTTTAACAGTGAAACAGCATTTGATTGTTTCTGATTCAGGCAACATAACAAGAAAAATTTCTTTGAGATGTTAACACAACTCAGTTCTTTCCAAGGAGTAATAAATGATTCACATTTTAAATGCTGGAACAGTGTAAATAAAGAAAATTACAATTGAGAGAGTTGCAATTAACAACATGTACTTGTGCAGTCATTTTACAATGGAATATGAGAAAGTACAAAAAGCCAAATTGGAGACTGCTTTTAATGGCAGAAAATTTATAAGTAAACTATTCCGTCATTTCAGAACATCAATTCTTGCAATATCATCACCACATTGTAAGTGCAAATTGCTGGGACACTATGCATATGATGAATAAACAAAAAAATGTTCAAAAATTAGTGCTCCCATAATAAGCTTATGGAGTATAAAGCATTTGCAAATTCTAGGATTTGCAAAGAGTGAGCTATGAAATTGATTGCTTTGAAGCCACAAAATTAATATATTTACTTAAAATAACCATTGTCATTTATGTTAAATGCTTTGAAATTAATAAGCAGGTCTATTGAACCTGTTATTTAAATACTTAAAATTATAACTACAGTGTGAGAAATCATTGGTTTTACAGATAAAAAGGTGCATTCAAAAAACTACAACAGCCCTAACAAACATACTGAACATTAACATAGCTGTTTTAATTTTTATAAGAAGGAAACACTTAAGACATCAAACAGGAATGCACAATGAAAAATTAATTGTACCGTAAAAAGATATTATAAATTATTTTATATTTAATACTAAAATATTAATACTTAAATTATTGTTTAATTAATACAGAGATTGAAATAGGTCAAGTAAATCAATATTATGCAATATACCATATTACTATCTAATTTATCATATCTCATTTGTGAGTAAATTAATAAATTTATGATTTTTAACAAATATTTTATAAAAATACTGTATATATGGCATATGAAAGTTTATTTTGTTTATAATTTGTTTATTCCAAAGATAAAATCATCAAAAAGCCATTATAATTAATCCAACAAACGAATTCATAATTTACTTATATTAGCATACAATATGAAATGCCAATGATTCTATTGGAATGTGTTTATGAAGGTAAGACAATGTTTCAGAGCATCTTTAGGAATGAAAGAAAAGTTATGACCAGTTAGCTAAACAAATTGATGCTAAGATCTGCTCTGATTATTTATTGTTTTTTATTTAGTATCCATTAAATAAAATGATACCATAAGATTATTACCTGAAATGACATTACATATATCACTGATAATGAGCTCATATATCTTTGCTCATATATAATTGTTAAACTTGTGCGCTGTATCACAATTTTCCATGAAAAAATAATTGCAATAGACGGATTTTTTGCTCAAAAATTTTCTATTAATTTTTCATCTTCTATTATTACAATTTCAAACTCTGCAGAACAACATTGGATAAAAATTACCACCTTTTTTATAAATAGCCTAATGGTTTTATGCGATAAGCATTAATTTGTGTTCATGAGTCAGCTAAGCATATCTTCTAGTTTCAATTATATAATGCACAATAGAAATTATACAAGGATAAATAGAGTTTTCTGTTTTTAGGAATTAAAAGAAGATGATACAGCTAAGCAAAATAATGTTTCCTAATGAGGAAAATATGTTTTAAATGAATGAGAAAGTTGAAGCTCACAGTCAGCATAAGCAATTTTGAAATTAATTTACAAATGATCAGTAACTTTGTAAAAAGATTGAACTTATCACTCCTTAAACAGCAATTACATGGAAAAGATCTATATAAACATGGGTGTTCAAAATATTTAAGCGAAATATGGAAAAGCTTCAATTCTTTTATTATTGGCATTACTTGCTTTAGTTATCTACTATGGAAAAAGTAATAAAAAGGGCAAGATCAAATGCCATGTAATGTATTTCATGTTATATACATGAATCATAGAGTGAAAAGAAAAACTCTTGAAGTCAGTTAGGAGCTAACATATTTAAGGGTTCTTCAATGCTTGCAATAACCTATTGTCCATGATAATCATCTTCCATGATCTGAAAAATATGTTCAGAAATAAATTTGGTTGTTATCTTAACTACATTTCATATGCGATGCTCCCTAACAATGAGGGTCTCATTTAAAAAAACACATAAAATTACCTATAAGTGTTGTAATTAGTGCTAGAATTTTCTCTTAGAATGACATTCATTAAGCATTTTCATGATTTATCCCAATTATAAAATCAAACAGCATTATTCTGTAGCATCCTACAATTCAACAATGAAGATGAAATAGATGGGCCAGCAATTGAAATGATATAAGAGATTAATACATTATCTCTCTAATCCTTTGAAATGTGTTAAATATTAACATCACATTCTAAAAGAACTCTAATCCGCCAACTGGCTACAGATTTGATTTTTAAAATTCTCAACCTATAAGAAAAATAACTATTGACCTATTCTCTGTTTTTTCTTCAATTCTATCCATAATCAATACATTTAAATCAGCATTTATGCTCAGATATATAAAATTATGATACAAATCTTTCATTGCATTTTAAGATATAATTTTTTTAACCCATGCATTAATGCTAATATGCTATGATAATATTAGATTTGATTCAATAAATTACATTACAATAAACATAAGATTCATGAGCTTGAGATTATTACCTGAAATAAACAAGGGAAAATATAGTTTTAACATTATTCTTACATTTTTTTTATAATCCCTAAAAAACTGCACTTTACTAAGGCAGGACACAAGTCATATTCCATAAGCAATTATTAGGAAAAATTACCACTTATTTCAGCAAATCTTTCTCCAACAAAAATACTTTCATTAGTTTTCACAACTGTTTACCAAACTTTTGGTAAAGGTTATACAATTAAAAATGCAAACTAATGACTTTATCATGCAAAACAAGAAAACGTTAAAAAAATTTGATAGTTGGAAAGAGAAAAAATTTAGGTATTAACTATTACATATATATCAAAAAATACATCATGCTCAATACATAAATTCACTGTAGGAGCCCAGACAGCAGCATCTAAAATAATAAAAAACTATAGAACACGCTGTAAAAAGTTTCAAATAAGAAGTCTTATTAAAATGCAAATTAACTATTGAACATTTAGCAAGCCATGACGATAGCCCAGCCATTTGCATGATCAAAATAATATCCCTTAGCAAGAGCTTAAATAAACAAATAATATAGGGTACTTACAGATTCATTAATCAATTTAATCATTGAATTCTCTAATTCCTTGAAACTTCCTTGCACATCAAAATGAAAAAACAAAGCTTGTGATGGGACAGTGTGAGAGTATTTATCCTGAATTCTGCTTTGAAGAGTAAATTTGAGAATGAAGTAAACATCTTTCAATTTTGAAAAAGGAAAACAAATTATAGTCTTAGCTCAGGTTATATCTGACAATCAGACTTCCTTACTTAACCAATATAGGCAGTGGACTCATTTACAGAAGAAGACAGAAATTCTCTCAAATAAGTAGTAATATATTGTACCATTAGTTAACAATAAATGAAAGAGCACATTAAAACATATTTCCACAAAAAAATTCTAGAATCTTTTATGAAAAGGATGTTTGAGATTATTGAATTATATTAACAAATTACTAATTTTCATGTGTTATTTCTCACTCAACGTATCTAATGCTTTAAGCATCATGGTTATCAACAATACGACCCTGTGTATTCATCAATACTAGAAAGAACTACAGCCAACATCGAATTTATTCAAGAGTTGGATTGCCATCAAAGGGCAATGAAAACATCAAGGTTTGGCACTATAATTCTTGGGAGTATACAAATAAGATTTTGACCCTCAGAAATTGAATAATAAAGGTAACTTTTGAAGGATAAGTAGTCCAGAACTGTCATCATATTTTTTATTCATAAATATAATTAAAACCAGGATCATCTCAATGTAAACATTGTGGACCAAAATCAACAAATTCTGATTACTGGGAGATTGATGTAATCACATCATATTGCTGATATTAATTTGTATAACTTAATCGGGTTTCAGTGATTTGAACTGCACTTTAAAAATGATATTCATTCTGTTTAGCCTTAAATGAATTCATGGTCTCTTAATTTAGTGTCACAGATCTTTTTTGGTGTAGGTAAGAATATTTGCAATGGGATTAATGTAGTCAATGCATGAACAAAATACACAATCTAGTAATTTCCAATGTTAACTCCACAGAAAAACAACACAAGTTTCAATATGCTACACTATTATAAGCTCAGCGTGTGAAAAAATGGTCATCTTTCTTCGAGTGAAACACAGAAAATCACTCAGCTGTGCATTTTAGTCTCACTATGCAATCTATGAGAATTCACAATTCATGCTGGAGTGACAGACTTGGGGTTGATGAGGTTGAAAAGTTTTGCAAGGATGTTTTTACAAACGTGATGGGTTAGAGAAAACATAAAAATAAATGCATTAAAACAAAAACCATAATGGCAGCCAAAAGCACACACTTACGCGAGAAGGCTTAAATTTGTTGAGCGTCCTGTTTACCTGGACCCCAATCTTGTGATGCGTGTGCCTAGATGTCTGCTTGACCAGAGCGCACACAAACTCAGCTTGCAACTCGGGCACATCCAAGCACTGTTGCAAGGCATTCTGCGCCAGGACTACATGGTAGTCAATGCCAGCCGAGTCTAAATGCACAGAGATGAATAACTGGCAAGACTATGGAAGAGAAAAAATGAGATTAAAAAAATCACTCAGAGGAGTTGGAAATGGCATCATCAACATCACTGAAGGGTACAAAAAAAATTAAATAAATAAACCTTCACTAATTCAGATTACTCAGGGATTTGACATGTAACCTCATGATACCTGTATATATTTTTACCCACTATTCTTGTGTCCTCTTGATTGCTAAATTTCTAATATATGCATTAGATTCCCAAGTGTAAACAAAACCATTTCAATGAAACATAACCCAAGTCAAATAACATTTATTACATAACATTATAATGTTAACCTAGTAATAATGCTTAATTAACTTCAAAAAAACAATGGTTACGTACGGCCATGCTTGGCCCGAATTATAAATTTTTGCGGGATTCCTAAGGGATCACTGTATGCTATGAAAATCATTTTCAAATATGTCATGAAAATGTGATTGTAGTAAGAAGAGAAGGAGAAAAGTCAAATTTAAGGTACCAATAATTATTAGTCATAATACCACGGAATCAAGTACCTGACATTTCTGAAACAGTTCATGCAAACATACCATGAATATAATCAGGGAAATGGATCCTAATTTTTAAAATTACAATTGTTTACTTACCTTAAATAATTTCACAGCTTCAGCCTGTAAAGCATCCGAGGTTAAAGTGGTCAGCGGAGCAACAATACTTTCTTTACTGTGCAAGAGATGGGGATGCCGCCAGAGGACACAATCTGAAAAAAAGGAACATTATTAGAGTTGTCACACTATTTAGTGAACTGGGTATAGCATGAAAATATTAAAACCTTTATCTTAAGAAAACAAATCATTTCATGCAAATGTATGAAATTACTTTTCATGATAATCAAATACTCTAAATATGCATGCAAATGTATGTTCGCAAACTTTTTCATGAAAATGACCAAGGATTTTCATGAACCTTCATATCTTTAAGCTTTTGAGCATTAGAAATTCACTGAGAAATCCTATCAAATCTTTGGGAAAAATCATTCAGTCCAAATATCCCAAAATGCATCAAACATACAAAATTAAAACCTGCACAAACACTGTGGTATAACTTTTATGCAAGTATTTTGATGAAAATTGACTGGAAGGAATGGAGAAAATTTTAATTATCAATGGAAACTGAGAACTGTAATTGTTAAAGACTTTTGTAATGAAGCAACAAGGTATTATGTTTTGCAAAGTTGGATCACTGTTACTTATCGATTTTCAGACTATCAAGACTAATTCAAAATATAATCTTTGCTTTTCTGTAAACTTGTTATTTACCAGTCTGATTCCACCATGGCATTACCCTCAACATGTATGTATATAAATTGAGATTTCATTGTTAATTTCTGAAGCAGACACTTTCTAAAACGGACCCAAGGAAAATGGCATTAATATGTATTATATTTAACAATTTACCGCAATCACTGAAAGAAATTTAAAGTCCAGGTAGTCATAAAAGTGAATTATTGAATACCAGCAAAGGGAGATTTACTATTGTGTGAAAGAATATTTTAATACCCAATAGTATGACCTGTGGTGATAAATTTTTACATAGCAACATGCAGTTTGTTGCAAATTTGACATATTTCTGGGTAGTTTTTGATTTCTCATACAATGACATTCTTTAAAACATGTGCAATTGACCTATGTTATATTATGTACTGATTGCTTGGTAAGAATAAATAAAAACATAAGTAAATATAAAATCTAATGCTATTTCACTAATATTTAATCAAACTATAGTTCACAGATATTAATCCATCAATTTCTATATGAGCATCATAGCTAAATAATGTGGAACATCAGATAATAATGTATAATAAGGAGCTAATCTTTTACATCATGCATTGTAAAAGCTTTAAATCATCCTTTACGGGCATTTGTGTGGTAAAGAAAAGTAAGCACTGCTCATGAAATCGAAAAAAGCGGCCACTTACTTGGATCACCATCTGTCTCCATTAGTTTTTGAACAAGCTGTTCATACTGAGTTCCTGCACTTGCACCACCTCCAGAAACGACTGTCAGATGATACATCCAAGAATCCTGCATCAGAAAAGTAAATTACTGAAAGTGCTCAAGAAATGCACACAGTGGCATATGTATACAAATGAAAAAATTGAACATTTCTAAAGAACTGAATCCCCATCAAAGTATCTCATGAAATCCTCATGAAGTGCCATCAAAGAAGCTTGCATGTGCACCCTTAAGGACCTTTCAGAATCTGCCTACCAAGGAGCCTTTGAGTCATGGAAAAGCCATTGGCAAAAGTGCATCAATGCTCAAGGGGTGTACTCTGAAGAATTTTGAGTACTATAGCAATATCTGAAATAAATCTATTTTCCCAAAACTTTTTATACAAGCCATGTATACACTTGGGACTATATCTACAAATTGTTACTTTGAAATGCAAGGGACAAAAAAATCCCACTTTAAATGATTTATACATATCCTCTTAAAATGATTGAAAAAAAACAGTTAAAAAAATCTCTTACAATGCTTTGTTTATGCTTTGGTAAACCATTTAAAATTTCATGACTATTTTACATCATTCTGGGAGGAAAATATTTTTCCATAAGGAAGTTCAAAGTATTTCACTACTCAATTTGCAAAACAATATTAATTCAGGTGTATGTATTAAAGTATATCTATCTATATACAAAGATGGAGTTTTTTTCTTTTAACTGAAACTGGTAACCCCAACAGAATATTAAATTGGGTGAGATTCAAACTTTTTTCCAAAACTGGGGTTTCAAGAATGTGGTGAAAATTATTATTATCAGTAATTTATCCGCTAAGGTAGATTTTGGATTGACACAAGCTACCAAATGGTAGGGCAACAATTTGCTTGTTGATCTTAACAAAACACAACCCAACATGCTAAACTACAATAAACCCCTCTTCATTTCCATATAGTTCCTTCCTCCCTTCACTCCATCCAATACAACATTCCTTTCAATATGTCCAATCAATATTCTATTCCAGCCCCTCCTTCACTTGCCAAACAGTCTCCCCTCTGTCACAACAAGTCTTCAACATCCCACTGCCTATCAATATGCTTTGCATCCATTTTTCATGTCTCCTTATGATTTCTCCTAGCAATCTTCTCTCTTCCCCAACCATACCTAGTACTTCCTCAATTATTTTCCTTTCTACTCACTTCACCTTCTCCATTCTTCTCCACACCCACATTTCAAAAGCCTCCAATCTACGTCTATCCTACTGCTTCAGTGACCACGTTTCCACACCGTAAATAACTACGCTCTATATCAAAGTTTTGACGAGTCTTTTCTTAACATCCTTACTCAACGTCCCTCGCATCAACTCCCTCCTCCTTGTGAAAGCCTCTTTGCTAAGTGCAATTCTTCTCCTTATTTTCCTACTACTCTTACCATGTTGGTCCAAAACACTTCCGAGATACGTTAACTGTTCCACCTGCTCTACTATTTTTTTCCCTTCTATTTTAACGTTTCACTTAGCCTCTCTCTTTCTCGAAAATCACATAACCATTGCTTTATTTACATATATTCTCATCCCATAACTATTGCACTGACTTTCCAATGCACTTAGCAATGATTACAACCCCTTGGCTGACTAATCAAGAATATATTCATTAATTATGGTTCAACCGGAAGTATTCCGAAAAAATTTTGAAAAAAAAAGACCAGAGTGTGCTTTGTATTTCGTTGTAGATGGAATTCAATTTACCCATACTAAACAGCACACCGAATCCACCGCTTTGGTTGGGGACTACAGTTAGCTTCAATTTACATGATTTTTAAGAGTGAATACGATGAAAAATAAAAGGGTCTTCCTGCAGTTGTCAACTTTAAAAGCTCACAAAATATCTATACATAAAAATTTGGCATTTGAAATTACCTTTTCCTGCTTCCCCGGCATTAAGAGATAGGTTGGGCCTTGGTGGGATGGAAAAATGCCAATGGTGAGTTCAGAATGTTGGCCACTGTCACCTTCACGATCCTCACTATCAGAGTCAGACACATGGTCTACCTCTTCCACACGAGCATCACGCATATTAATTTGCCCCAGAGGATTCTGAATCATCACATGCAATAAAGTAAATGACAATTAGTTATTTACACAAACAAGTAATTTAGCTCAATGGTATATTTGAGGGAACAAAAAAATGGAGAAAACCTATTTTCATTACAGGTTTTTGAAAAAACTTGTTTTTATATAATAATACAATTACAATGCTATTGATAATATAAAGACCATCCTTCACTGTTTCAAACTATGAATATTTACATCTTATGAATTCACACTTCATAACCAATATGGCTCGGTATAATTTTCAATTAAATTCCTTATATCCCAATTCAATACAAAAAGATGACATAAATATTTAAGTGGACAACACAACAAGGTCTACTTGAAATATAACACAATAGAGCATGCAATGAATGATGAAATCTTAAAATCTTTATTCATTCCTTTAAAAAGAATAGCTTTGAATTAAATTGATTTAATGCTATCATTTTAAAATAAAAAATTTCACTCACACCCAGAATCAATTACAGGCATTTTTTATGAGCACTTATTATCATCACCGAGCCTTCTTTCCATTTCTAGAAGGCTATATATATAAACTAAAAGACAATTTTAACACATCTTACTCACCATGTCACTTGGTGTTTTAAAGTAGAGGAACATTTTCCCAATCAGAACACACCAACACTTTTTGGCATGTCCATTCTTCACTTTTGTTAGCCATCCTTGAATGGTTGGTTTATTATCCTCTTTGCTCAGGAGTAATTTCGTCGCATTTCTCCTCTGGACATTCTTTAAAAAGATGCAGTTCTCCGGTTTAAGACAACATACAGGTATTCAAACATTTCTGGAGGTTAAAAATCTTATGAGGCTAAATTAATGTAAGGTTATTACCTGCAAAACTCTGATCCAGTCTTCCATGTTTGCAATCGAGTCAGCAGTCAAATAATATGTTTTCTTTCCTGTTGAAATTTCAAACGTTGCAGCACCTTCAGCTCTTGTAACCCGGCATACCTCATCAAGAACAATTTGACCTTGAGGTTTTCGACTAACATCACTCTGCAAATTATTGTCATAAGTGTGCTGTAAAATAATTTTTAAAAAACTTAAGTTGAACTGTTAAAAAGGTTTACAGGGTATACAAGTTCCTTGCTTACTAACATGAAATGATTATAGCTACCAATACATTCACATTTCAGACATAATGGTATATGTCTACAAACAAGTATTATAAACCATCATAGATTTAGAATTTCATTTTTTCCATTGGTTAAAAAAAGTACAATGCATTCAATGGTAATTCACACACAAAAATCATCTGAAAGCACATGGGCTATTATGTGGGTTGATTATGAATTTTATTCTGTAAAAAAACTTGAAATATTATATTGGAATTTGTTTTGAAATACAACATTATATAGATGATATCTTTGTAACAGCAATAGTTAGGAAGACAAAGTCACATTTCAATGGATTTTAATAATATACATCGTCAATTCTCTTTTTTCAAAATAAAAAAAACGCTGTCAAAATTCATAAAAGTGCCCAATTTACTGAACAACAACAAGAATGATGTTTCAAGAGAAGACTCTGACGGATGATGAGGAATAAAGGTTGCAAGGAACCTAATTTGTAATCTAACTGCTTTCGGTTAATATGGTCAAATAAATCATCACTTTGAAACTTACAGTAATGCATCTTATTATGCTACTTTTACCAATTATTATTTGAGTTTAACTTTTATATTGATCGCCTCTATGTCAGGCCTTGACATGTGTTAGTGTAATGGTAGTATATTAGTTAGTAGATAGTATATAAAAGTGATTTTCCTCTAAATCATTCATCCAAAACATATCATTATTATTATCATCATTTGATTACGTCAAATTCAGGGAAATATGTTATTCCAATGGTCATCATTTTTAGACAGTGAATAGTACAGCAGGCCTATGTAAATTCTGGAGGATGCTGAAGGATTGTAGGTGAACTGAGCTGTTAAGGTCCACATATGATGCAATATTTTCATCATCGTATATTGAGGAGGAATCACCAACTTTTGTCCTGAATTCCTAATACTTGTGTCCAATAGATCACTGCTCTACAAAGCGTCAGTCATAAATTTGATTTTTAATTATCACAATTCCCTATAAAACCATACCTACCTACAGGCTACTTTCTAATAAAAGGGTATTAATGTGAATTATCCAAACTATAATTGCTAAAATAAAAACAAATTCAAAATTTTACCCATTACCATATTAATTTCTGAAATTAAATGCTAAATTTCTTTGTATTATCAATGGTGCTGACAGCCCATATTTTCAGAAAAAAACAATTTTCACAAACAATAACTTCCAAGAGCCACAAAAGGGGTGTTTGGAAAGGGTAAAAGACATTCTATACTACAAGCACATTTGCAGTCATGATAAAACTTTTTGCATCTCTTTCAAGAAAGCACAAAAAATCATACCAGATTTATTGACAAAGAGAAACTTAAGCTCAATGATAACAAAAATTTAATCATGATTACATCATATGGAAATCTACTTTCACAGTTTACTAACTAAGACTTATATGATCATGATTTTGAGAAGAGGCTGCAAACTACCAGCATGAAAACTTAAATTTAAATAAATATCAACATACCTGGGACTTCCAGTATGTAAGCACTCCATTCTTCAGCACAAACCATCGCTTCCTCCATGTTTTAAGCTTTCCACCAAGTTTAGTGAGATAACCCATCTTTTCAAGAGATTCCTTTTTTGGAGTATCAGTATACAGTGATGTGCGTAGAGCAAGGGACGGCATAGATGATTCGATACTAGTGGTTTCACAGGAAAAGGCATCAGGAGGGATGGCATAATCATCAGACATTCCAGATTCCAGGGAAGTATCTTAAAAAAGTTAATTAAATATAAAATTTATTAGTGATGATTAACAATGTGGTGCAATAAAATTCAACCATTGCAAAGTGTAGCAATAATTCACCTAGACTGAGATCATAGACAAGGCAAATGATTTTTACAATTTGAAATTGTTGAATTTTAATGCACATTAGTGGATGACTTCATTAAAGTTACCATCGTGACATCTCCTACAGTTCTTTGAAAGTGGTGCATGCATAATCATTTCAGATCTTATATAAAGTGCAAAGTTACAGCAGTAATTGCCATGGATTCATCAGGAAACATAAGCACCTTTGAAAATGATAGAAAACTCATTTTAAAAATTGCAAATATTTACACTAATCTAAATAAGAGGCTCACATTACATTTAAGTAAATCCTTACAAATTAAAAATAGTATTTGAGCTCAGAAACTACAGTTAACTTACATGACGGAAACAAGCAAAACAAAGAAATTTAGTTTTATAATAATAATTAATCTACCAAAAAACCCTCATTCATTACCATGGCATGGTAGATTTACATATTAAAAATTGATTACCCCTTCTTAAACTTTTAGATGGCGAAGAACTACTTCGCTTGGCTGGTGATAGACTTGATGTTGTTTTCATACTCTTGCTTGGACTTGAACCTGAGCCTCCAGAGAGAGATGCATCAGTATCTCCTGCACCTCCACCGCCTCCTCCGCAACTTCCAAGTGCACCAACTCCTCCACTGCCTCCACTACCACTGCTGGTGGTTGTCGTTGTCCCACCACCACGAGCTTCTGCCCCATGCTCCTCCCCATCACTTGAGTCATCTGATGAGTCACCCGTGAATGGCATGGATCGTATTTGACTAGCTCGCTGCAAACAGAGAATTGAGAAAAAATTGAGTATGTTATCTGAGAGTACCTTGAACATTAAGTATTACTTTTAACCGCAGGTAATATGCACATTATGAAATGCAAATGTTAATGATGATATCATTTTTTCAAAATCATGATGAGTTATGAATCAGCTATATATGTCATTCCTGTATGTGAGACTATTAGCCTTTTATAATTATTATCTGGCTATTCCAAGGAACTCTGTGAGATGTTGAGGCGGTCAGTTACGTCAGTACTTAAAATAGAACTAATAAATGTTTTAATACAGGATTACGTACTGTCAATTTAATGGAAATGCGATTGTTCAAACACTTTTTCAATCTATTTATCATTTGTCCTGAATTTGAGAATAAAATTTTAACAATCTGTTTGATCGGGGTTGATGAAAATATCATTTTTCATTGGTTTCTTTCCTCAGTTTCATTTAGTTTGAAATAGAATGTGAAGAGATACAATAATTCATAGGTTTAATTCAATAATTTAATATCAGAGATGATATTTCAGCAATACAAATTTAACAATAAAAAGCAATTATCCTATAAAATCACTTGGTTTAAACTCACCCCTTTAACTGTAGCATAGACAGGCACACTAATATCATAATAACCAGCTGATGTTTGCTGAGATGGTTGTTGCATAGCACGTAAACTACCACATGCCCCATTAACAACCGGGGCCGCAACCTGTAAGCCATCAGCAGCAACCTGTGAAGTAAACAAGAAGAGCATGATCATTTTTCAAGGAAGTTTATTAACAAACTTTTAGAAGATTTCTAAACATGACAGGACAAATAAGTTTTTGACAGTTAAAAGGAATTAAAGAAATACATTAATGCAATAAAAAGAAAGAACAAAGTCAATCGTGAGTACCTTTCATTTTAAGTCATTGGATATTCAATCTAGAGAAAATATGATTTTTAATGTTGTAGGGAAAATACTACACAACCATATTCAATTAAACATCACACAAACAACACATATACATGTAGATATTGATTTTGAACCAAAGATGGCCAATGAATACCTTAATAAGGCTAATTAAAATTACTTAAAACCAGTCCTTACACTGCTACCAGTTTAATTTTCTCCTTCTCCTGTCTCAATCATGTCATTAGGGTTTTAAGAAAAAAATCATTTTATTCTTCCTATTTTAGAAAAATTTGTACCTTGGTGTCTAGAGCTACACTAGGATGATCCTTTCAAACTATGATCAATCACTTAGGACTTAAGAAATAAATCAGTCAACCATTCATTTTTAGAATTTGAAAATATTCATATTTAGTTCCACCACTTTATACTGTCCAAAATGCCACCATTTCCTCCCCCTCCCCCACCTATCTTACCTACCCACAACACAACTACACTTCTTACAACTGATTTTTTTTCAAGAAATCTCCTTTTAACTCGATGTACGTATCCCAAAATTTCTCCAACATTTTTAAGTCACCCAAATTGCAGGATTTCAGAGGGCCCTCATAAAAGGCTTCTGTTTTGGCAATGACCTCGTTTGACATGAATCATTTTCCACCAAGCTACTATTTCAGGTATGGAAATTAATAAAAATATCACAGGGGCCAATTCTGGTGAATATGGTAATGTTGTAATAAATTGAACTTAATTTCATTATTTTTGCCATCAAAACTGTGTAGGTGCATGCAGTGTCTTGATGGAAGAGAATTTTTTTCTTTTCCAAAATGAGGATGCTTTTTCTCGATTTCTTCCACCAACTGTTAGTGCAATAACGATGCATAATACTCTCCATTTATTATTAGACGTTTATACATGTAACTGACATAGATGATTCCCATGGATATCCCAAAGAACCAATGCTATCATCTTGTCAGCTGATTACACCAGCCTTGCCTTCTTCGGAGCCGGATTGTCTATTGAAATCCACTGTTTCAGCTGTTCCTTTGCCTCTGTAGTGTAGTTGTGTATCCATGTTTTGTCCACAATTATGTATTGAAGCAGAAACTTGTCAGGTTTAATAGAAAAGCACAAACCAGCCCTCAAATGGAACACATAGTTATATTTGTTATCCACCGAGAGCAAACGCAGCACCCATCTGGCTGAAATTTTTTTCAAACAAAATTTTTTATTCAAAATTGATAACATACTGCCTTTTGATATGCCTGTGAACTCAACTGTGAACTTTGATTCATCGATCACTAAAAACTACATCTTGGCTTTTATCAATCACTCTGCCGTAAGTCCCTTCAAGAACAATATTCATAAATTGTGGATGCATGGCCATATTTAAACTCATTTACCCAATTGCAAATAGTCATAAACACAGTGGTAGATGTGCCATGAACGTCAGGCAACTCGGCATTGATCAGTTTCGGTGCTAAGCCTTTTATATACAAGTGTTAAATCATCACATGAAACTCATTAACCATTTTTTTTAAATAAAAAAGTTTGTGCTTCAATCCACCATGAAAATGAGACAATGTGATGGAAACAGCTGCACAGCGGCCTAGTGAGAGATGTGGCTTACAAATAGCAAATATTTTCTTATCCTAGAAATGCCATCTCTAAGATTTACATATACGAGGGTCATCCGGAAAGTAGTACCCGTTCGTGAAATAAAGACACAAAAGTAAATATTAACAAACATAAAAAATTTTATTTGAAAGAGGATACTTTAAACTACTTCTCAACATAATCTCCAAGCAAATTAAGGCATTTGTCATAACGTGTGACAAGTTTCTGTATTCCTGCTGCATAGTCCTTCGCCGCCAGCTCATTGAGATACGCGAGGGACCCATCTTGCACAAATTTTTGCATAATGCAGATGGTGTTTAACAATTTCATGAACAATTGTTCGAGAAACATTGGGAAAATGCTCACAGATGTCATCAATTGTGACGCGCCGATCGTTCCTCACGAATTCGTCAACTGAGCTCACCAGTTGGTCTGTAATGACAGACGGTCTCCCCGAACGCTCATCGTCGTGTGTGTTCCCCCTCCCCATGTTGAAGTTGCGACACCACCGCCGAACAGACGACTCGTCCATTACATTGTCTCCATACACCTCCTTTAATTGGCGATGAATATCACATGGGCGAACGTTTCTTGCATTGAGGAATTTAATCACTGCCCTCACTTCACAACTGGCGGCGTTCTCAATTTTTTTAAACATTGTAAACAATCACAGAAACAACACAGGCAATGCTAGCGTCACGCAACTTGGCTCAGAGAAGGCAGACAAGCCACTGAAGCTATCTGACCTCGTCCAGCGGCTACTCGCGTCGTCAGCACTTCATGCGGCACGAACGGGTACTACTTTCCGGATGACCCTCGTATGTACGATTTGCAAGTTCTACACATTTAATTTTCACAGCCTGTATCCTCCCTTCTTCAATATACAGTTAATAGAACACTTCTAAGTTTCCCTTCCTCTCTTTCCAAATTATTTCCTACCAACTCACATCACAAAAGTCTCCAACTTTTGTTTTTTTTTTAAAAGACCAAGTTTTAGAATAGAAACAATTCATACTTCATTTGAATATCTCTTCCTAAATTACATATACAGCAGAAGCTCTCTTATACAGTCACTACTGACCTGAAATCCTCAGATCAGTAGTGCAGGCTTGGTGGTTGGGGGTTGACCTTCAAGACACACCAAGCTCCAATTACCCACAACCATTTGTTTAGGTTAGATTGTGCTTTTAGTGGACCCCTGTCAAGTGACTCGGTGCAAGTGCAAAGTGCAGCAAACGATTGAACAGTGGTATGCCATGAAATTTTGCATTTGACTGGAAAAATTGGGTAGAGAGACATTGGGCATGATTTGCCAAGTGTTCATGGATATGAAAGCATTTCACAAACTGCAGCTTATTAATAGGAGAAGCTCTTCAATGACAGCAGAGAGAGTGTGGAAGACGAGCCCCAAACTGGACAGCTGTCGAAATCAAGAACTGACGACAAGGTTCAAGTGTGCGTGAAGGGTTAAATTCAGACCATTATTTTAAGGGTGCATATGATTGCAGATTGTATTGGCATTGATAAGTTGACAGTGCACACCATTATCACTGAAAATTCGGCAATGCAAAAGATCTGTGCTAAACTCATACCGAAAGTCTTGACGGATGACCAAAAGAGTAAGAGTCTGGCTTGTTGCTAATACCCTCTGCAATGCAATGCAAAGATTCCCCAACGCCCTGGATAATGTGACATGACAGACATTGGAAACTGCATCATGAAAATGCACCAAGCCACACCTGCTCCAAGACAACCAACAATCCATCGAAAAATGGCATCACAACGATTCCCTAACCCCCTTACAGTCCTAATTTGGCACCAGCAGACTATTTTATTTTCCCACAAGTGAAATCCTCCCTCTAAGAACACCACCATGAGACCCCAAGTGCTGCCAAAGAAGCTTGCACATTTCAGGACCTTCTGGAATCTGCCTACCAGGGAGCCAACAAGTCAAGGAAAAGCCAATGGCAAAAGTGTGTTGACACTCAAGGGATATTCTTTGAAGAATTTTGAGACATTGTAGCAATATGGGGGTATGCATTAGCCCAGGGGTAGAGTGCTAGAAACCGGAGGACCCGGGTTTAATTTCGAAGCAAGCATCTCTGGGCACCCTCTGCTTCAGCCAAGCTGCATGATTTTTCGGGTACCAGATCTTCCTAGGAAATCATAACTAGCCCAGGGAAAGGAACTGGCCCACCTACCCTGACATGTGAATTTCAAACGCCTTCAGGCTTAGTACTGGCTGAACTCTACCATTACCAGCACAACGACCTTTGCATCGATTACTGAGATTACCTTCCAGATGAGTGAAGCAAGCAGTGGACATGAGTGGTCATTTTTCATCCACAGAGACAACGGTATAATCGAAGAATCAAAACATAGAGAACCTGAAATTAGCCAATCTATGCAATTTGTTCTAAAATTACTAGAATCTCACTGAATTAAGTGAGTGAGTGGATGGAAAAATATTTGTACGCTCTAGTTCCTGTAAATTTTGTACCAAAAAATGCCACCAATCGCACCCTAATAATAAATTTAAACCAAGAAAACATTCCACAAAACGTAAAATAAAAAAGCCTCAACAAAGGAAAAGTTATTGCACAGCATTGACGTTTAGCGCCAGTGATGAAATGGAGAGACAAGGAAATTGTAAGGAGGGATTCCACTTTCCATAGTGATAAAATCACATATGCACAAAAAGGTTGTGAAGGAGGCAACAAGGGAATCGGGATTGGTGCGGTGGCTATCGTACTGGCTTCCCACCCAGAGGGCTCGGGTTCAAATCCTGGTGGTGTTGAATATTTTTCAGAGGTATCTCGATCCCTAATTGAGGTGCTTTGTGGAGGGCACTTTGAGTGAGTACGCCATCCTTATCTTCATTTAATTTGCACTGATTATCCTCCCATACCTATCACACTGATATTTCAGTGCGCTAAGGAATGATTATAAATATCGATTTAGAAAATGTGACAGTATATTTCATAATGAATATTCTATATTTATTTATTTCATAATCATCTTTTTGCTTTTTCTATGATGTGTATTGCAAATTAGTTTTTCCCTATCTCTTGAAAACTTTCAAATCTGGAGCAAAACCTATAAAATGCATGCTTACTGAGCCTCTCATGTCATTGCCTTATTTTTTCGCTACACAGGTATACCTGTATATCTCTGGACTATTCACTCAATTACTCTAAAATTTTTAAATTTGTACCCATATTATTTTATGAAATGTTGATAAATTTCTGAAAGTAGTTTTTCATTGGCTCTATATTATGTACAGTGATGGCTGAATATTCTTCATTTTCTTTTAATATTAATGTAGACATATATACCATTTGTTAGCTACAATTGTATTGCTCTGAATTTAAAAGTGAATTATTTCATGAGGGAGTCAATATTAAAACCATTCCAGGGGTGGGACAATAAGTCCAGATTCTAACTACAAGAACTTCCACTATTGTTTTCACTTTTGACTGCTGCCATTTATACAGCACCGCCACATCAAAGCTCTTATTAACATATTGAATATCTTTGTAATTGTTTTGAAAAAAATATACATAGGAGCTAACATTAATTTTTGGAGAAAATTATGCCAAAACACCAACAAAATATGTCACGTCATAAATGGCCAGCAATCAGCCAAATCATTATCGAAGTCCTGCCCCTTTTAGGGAAGAAGAGTTTATGTCCACAAGCTTATTATTAGGTAATCTACTGGTTAAGGAAGGTTTTGGATGGACTATTCTACCAATAAATATTTTTGTTTCCCCTAAAAAACAAAATCCAGCATCCAACCCTACAACAAGTCCCTCTTCATTTCCATGTACTTCTTTCCTTTCTTCATCCCATCCAACATCCCAATCCTGTCCCTGCACTTCCTCATTTGTTTTCTTTTCGGCCCATTTCACCTTCTCAATCCGTCTCCACACCCACATTTAAAAAGCCTCCAATCTACATCTACAAGGGTGGTGCCATAAGTACCTGGCCTGACCGAGAGATAATAGTTTGAAAAATATCACTGTATTAGAAAGTATGCAATCTATAAAGCATATTTTTCAAGTTTGAAGACACCACATTGTTTAGTATTTGTTTGGCAGCCATCAATAGTGAATGTTTTCAGTGAATTTGTGAAAATGAAGAAAATTAGTCATCATTATGCGATACTATACTTTTTTTGAAAGGCATTAGTCCAACCAATATAAAAGCTGAACTGGATTCTACTCTATGTGAGACGGCTCCTTTGTTTACAATAGTAAAATATTGGTAGCAGAGTTTAAACGAGGCCATATGAGCTGTCATGACGAGCATCGTATTGGTCAACCAAATGAGGTGACGACTTCAGAAATGGTGAAGATAATCCACAAAGTGATACTGAATGATCGTTGACAGAAAGTGCGTGAGCTAACAGGCATAATAGGCATTTTGAAAAATGTGGTACATCGCATATTAACTGAAAATTTGGACACGAGAAAGCTGTGTGCAAGATGGAAGTTCACTCTCGAGCAAAACCAGTGTCATGAGGATGTTTCAATTGAGTGTTTAGCAAAGTTTCACAGCAACATAGCAGAATTTTTGTGCCGTTTCATAAACATGGGTCCATTATTTCACACCCGAGACAAAAGAACAATCAAAACAATGGATTTAAAAGGGAGAACTGACTCCAACCGTTTCATCTGCAGGTTAGGTCATGGCATCGATTTTTTGGGATGCGAGTGGGATAATTTGCATTGACTATCTTGGAAAAGGAAAACCTATTGATGGTGAGTATTATGCAAACTAATTGCAACATTTGAGTGAAGAAATCAAGCAAAAGCGGCCGCATTTGGCTAAGAAGAAAGTGTTGTTTCATCAAGACAATGAACCAGCTCACAAATCTGTGATTGCAATGGCCAAAATTCATGAATTAAAGTTTGAGTTGCTACCTCATGCACCCTATTTGCCAGATTTAACCCCCTTAGATTATTTTCTGTTGGTATACTTGAAAACATGGCTTGGTGGTCAAAGATTTTCCAACCATGAAGAAGTGATGTCGGCAGTTAATGGCTATTTTGAGGAGCAAGACAGTTCTTATTATGAAAAGGTTATCGAACATATTGAACATCGATGGGTTAAATGTATAGAGCTGAAAGGAAATTATGCAGAAAATTATACAAATTTTTTCCAAAATTTTTGTGTTTTCTTTGTCGAGTCAGATACTTCTGGGACTACCCTCATATTATCCTGCTTCAGTGACCATGTTTTCACGCCATACATAGCTACGCTCCATACCAAAGTTTTGATGAGCATATTTGGAAATAGGTCGATTCACTACTACCAAAGAAAGAAAAGGCAACAGAGCTGGCTGGAAATGTGATAGCTTCAGTTTTCTGGGATGTGAAAGGGATTCTACAGATCAAACAATTGCTGGACAATACTACGCTAATCTCCTGGACCAACTAAAGCAAAAGATACACGAAAAAAGGCCAAATTTGGCTTGGAAAAAAAAGTCAACTTTCATGAAGACAATGCATGGCCACACTCAAGTGTCATTCCCATGGCAAAAATACGTGAACTAAGACATAAATTGTTGCCACAACTCCCTTATTCGCCTGATTTGGCTCCATCAGATTTTCATCTCTTCTCCAAGCTCAGAATTTTCCCCAGTGGAGGAATATTCCCTTCAAACAAAGAACTAACAGCCGAATTAGAAGGGTATTTTGCAGGCCAGAAGGAATCTAATTGTCGAGATGGGATCAAGACATGGGACATCGCTTGACTAAGTGCATTAGTGTACAGAGAGATTACATTATAAAATAAAAAAATTTTCACAGAGGTTAACTCAGTAATTTGTATTCCATTCCAAGAACTTTTCTAATTGCCCCCATAATATACTTGGCACTCATCTTCCACTTCTTGCCTTCTATAGGGCCAACATACATGCCATAAGAGGCACAATAAATTCTATTCCAAAAATCTAAACCTCTTTTGCATAAGCTCGCTGAGCAGCGGCTTGGGAAAATATGTCAATTCCTGGATTGAAGAGTGTTCACACAAGTGAAAATAAATAGTGGAAATTTAGCTATAATTACATTCAACGATAACATTTCAAGCATTAAACCAGAGTATCTAGCACAATGCATTGGCAATTATCTCGCCTTTCACCTGGGGATAATTATGTAAACCAGTTTCTAGGTGATTCAGGCTATTCAGGATATTCATAAACATATTTCCAGCATGAAATTACCTACTTTCTACATTAGCTAGCACAGTAATAACAATAGTCATTGTTTATCAGTTTATGAAAATGCAAACCTACTATAGAACTAATGAATCCATAAGAAAAAATTAGAAACATAGGCTTTTAACATTTTAATCACTCATATCCTGTCTATTGCCAAAAATTTTTGTCAGTTCCACCATCTACTGCCAAGTATGTACTTCTGAAACATTCTGTCTGCTGACCAGTAAAGACCAAAGATTCGAGATAAAACATCAGAATAAAACAATGAGGTTATCTTATTCTATTAATTCAGTAGATAATCTAAAACTGGAGGTGGATGAAATAAATTTCCTCAGAACACTGGATTATCCTCAGTCCAACAACTTCCTAGCTGACATATTATCTAGCAACTGTTTCATAAAGAAGCAGGCCATAGAAAAGTCCTGTTACATCACCTTCATAGAAATAATACCAATAGTCTTTCTGCATATATCATCATCATATTTGGTTCCTGACTTTGGTATCCCATCTGTGTCATCCCATCTTATCCATACCAATCCATGCACTTCTGCTGATTCCAGTTGATTGGCCATCAGAACTTTTAAAACTCAATTTCCTATCCCTTACTAACATACTCAGGTTTCACCTTACAAATAGTGCTGATACAGTTGGTATTGAACTCCATTAAAAAATAAACCCACGAGGGGAGATGATGTGATGTCTAATATTCTAATCGAACCTTTTTCAAGCTATGATATAAATGAGATCTTACTGAAATAAGACCCATGCAAATTAAACGAGTCACGAAAAGCATGTAAACCAGGAAATTATGATTAAGCATCCTGAAGAGGTGGAAAATGCACTTTTGACCATTATACAATTTCATGACTTTCCTTTTATGAAGCTGTTGAATATATAAAAATATTGAATGACAATATTCGGGGCAATATGCTGGCCTCACTATTACCAAGTTATTTAAGTGCAAATCATAGAGGGGAGGTGATAGCTAATGTTGCGGCTTCTTACCAAGGGGGCCCAGAGTTAAATCCAAAAGGTGGCAGATTTTTTTAATTGGTATTCCTATCCCTCCTAAGGGTATTAAGTGGACATCACTTCTAAATGAAGTACACTGTCCACTGGATGGAAACTGTGGGCTCATTGGCAACTTTCATGGGGCTAAGAGTGGGCTAATGCCTATTTCACTTTGCTTTTTCTCCATTCCCTTAATCTTCAGCCCATATCAAATTACCCACCAATCCCTAATGGAGCAAATGACCTCAGCTGTCAGTGGCCTCCCTAATAACTACTACTACTTAATCATAGGGCAATAATTAATTGTATCTTTGGTATTTCTCATTATACTAAGAACCTTATTATATGTTGTGCTCATTTTATCAGGATTATACACTATCTAGTTTTTTATGAAGGGTAGTATCAAATTCCTTTACTTTAGAATATCAACTCACCTGATATATTCTTGATTCCCAAGAGGGAAAACGATGTAATGGTGGGGTAGGTGGTTTCCCATCCTCGGGTACACAAGCACTTCCTCCACTTCCACTACTCCCATCAGATTCCCTAGTGCCACCAACAGAACCAGTTGCACTACCACCCCCACTGCTGTCACCACCTATTCCTACCCATGCTGCACGTTCCTTACTGGGTGTGTATATCTCGGCATAGTCATGAACTTCACTACTCGAAGCAGATATTGATGTCTCTGGCATGGGAGCACCTGAAGCACCAGCACCAGCCGCCGCAGCAATTGCAGAGGGAGGTAGGAGAGCCAGGCTCTCTACTGCAGCCTGAAGATCCTGAGTAAGTGTGCGGTACTCATCACTAGGCTTCCGATGTAATGGACGAGGTGAACCCTCTGGAATGGAGTTAACAACGGCACTGGTCGCAAGGGAGCGGGCAAGTGAGGCAGCAGATGGTAAGCTTGCATCCAGGGCATCCAGGGGGCTACGAGGACTGAGCGATGCAGCAGCATCTCGCAGCCGGGCGCTGCTACTTCGACGCTTTGGGTGGGCTGGCGATGAGTTTGGGGCCACTATGCCACTTGAGGCACCGCTAGCAGTGCGCTTCTTGTTTGGGTCCACTTCAGCATACAGGGGCTCCGGCTCGGAATCGCTTTGGGTCCTAGACCCTCCGTCAGATCGACGTCGAGAGGGATAAGGGAGTGAAGTGGAGGCCGGACGAACTGGAAGATCTGGAGCAAGGGAGTCTTCACTGCCCACTCCTTCACCGTCAATACTGCTACACCGTGGGGACTCCTGGGAATGAAGAATTTTGTGGCAGTTCACCTGAGGAAACATTGAGAGGAGGTTCGAGATGATGATATGAGTAGCAGTTATTAGCATTTTTTATGAGAAAAGAAAATGCAATGAACAAAATGCAATAGAATATGGTATGAAATAATATGGATGCAAAAATAACAATAAAAATTTAAGCAGAATAAAATCCCATTGACATGATGAAAGCATGAGAAAAGGCAAAATCAACGAAAGTGTGAGAATGAAGCAGTATTCATTGTCAATTATATTGATGAAATCAATGAAATGGGCAAAATTCTATGCAATGAACTTTAGTTAATATTGCTCAAGTGAAATAAAACATTGCAAAATTCAAAATATTAGATGAAGTCCAGATTAATGGTTAGATATTATGCATCCTTGAAAATTCTACAATGAGAATCCTTAATCAGTCTTTCTTCTATGAACCTAATCTCTAGATACAGAGGGGTGGGCATTAGGGATATGAGGAAGGGGGAGGAAATGAATAGACATGTTAAATGGAATGAAGGGAGGTAGAATTAAAAATAAAGACTACTGGAAATTTCAAGGTTCTCTGGCCATTTCAGGAAAGAAACTTCTGCAAATTAATTCATTATGGATTTTTATCTTTGACATATAGCCATCGAATTCAATGAAAATAAATGTATTTAAATTGTTAATATCACCTCAGGATAATCTTGGATAGTTTCCTGAGTAAAGAAAAGAAATATCTCAGCTCTTCCCTCAAATGACTTGTTCTCTCTAATACTTATGGTTCATTGGACTTTGCGCTTGCCACAGCAGCCACTCACTCTGTGCTAAAGGTTTATAATAGAATCTTCATGTGGTAATGCACTGTGCTTTGTTCCTTTCAAACTGCTTCTTATTTTTCTACTTCCAGTTTACCTCATTTCCTCACTAGTTTGATGCTTGCAAAAGAGGAGTTAACAAAAAAGAAGAACCCACCATTATTACTTCTGGATTAAATGCACCCTCCATGCGGTGTCAATCTTTTTAGGTTTTGTTAGATAATTGCAATCATTATCATAACCTGCATTTATCATTAGATAATTAATACCACAAAAATTATCATCAAATATATTCATTATTATGTATTGAGTTGATTGTTCTTTTAGTCATTAACATTTGAAGAATGAATATAAAGCAGTTGAAAAGATAGGATCTAATCAGAATTGGTTGATTCCTCAGTCACCAATACTGGACACTTGATTTGCGGCAGCATTCATGCAGTATCATGATTTCTAAGCTGGATGATCATAAAAGAACCACCATGTGAAAATGCACTTGATTGAAAAGAATGTATTTATTGAATTCTGTAGTCCATTCTTCAAGGAATCAGATAATATTGTCCAATAAGTCAGTGAAATATATTTTTTAAAGAATTGCTATTGGAAATATAAGCAAATGCACTGTACATCCCTCTTTTGAAGAGACTATGCGTCTGGATCCCTAGTTAGATCAGCTAATAACTGGTTAATAAAAAACAGCAATAAGTAATTTCAGGGTTCTAAATTGAATTACAATATTTGGTATTAATTTTTTATTTAGAAAAAGGGAATATCAACAAAAAAGATCTACTGAATTTTATGCTCTTTTGGCATTGAAGCATGGCTGCCAAATCTAAAATTATAGTTTTATTTCAAATAATTTCTTGCACTTGTAGCAAGATATGCTACCTTACTTTCATGCCAATGTGCTTTTTGATCTAATTAAGGCAAGAAATATCTTATCTTTTCAATTTATTTCTCTGATTCATACCCTACAAAAGACCCTATAACTTAGTCAGCATGGCCTATGTCA
Organism: Hetaerina americana; assembly: GCF_022747635.1. Lineage (NCBI taxonomy): Eukaryota > Metazoa > Arthropoda > Insecta > Odonata > Calopterygidae > Hetaerina > Hetaerina americana. The sequence goes on along the minus strand of NW_027287084.1, from coordinate 1,383,603 downwards.
GAGGGCAGCCCACTAAGTAGAAGTATATAGGAAGGAGGGGAAGAAATTTTGGGTGATATTTTCAATATTGTGGCATCATAACAAACATTCTCCCTGCCATTGAAGCCATTTCTGCTGGACAACTGGGAAGAGATTCATGAATAATTGCTTTTATGGACAGAAATACAATAAGTTTATCCACCTTATATATATATATATATATATATATATATATATATATATATATATATATATATATATATATATATATATATATATATTTATTTACATTTGTGTATTTAACTGCATAAATGGATAAAACTCTTAACGGAAAAACACTAACTACTTAATGGCTCGTAGAAAACAAATTCTTAAATCCAACTCCTGGGAAGATATATAAGTAAAATGATTGAGATAAGACAATATTGACAAGAACTAATCTAAATGAATAATTAATAACTCACCCCAATACTGGCTCGGTCTTTTGCTGCTGCCAAAGCAGATGCTGGAAGACGGGCAACTCCCAGCTGACTGAGATGAGCTAAATGATTTCGCAGGAGTTCCAACTGCTCATTACATTTCTGATTCTGCTCTCGTAAATGCTGATTTTGTTCCTCAAGCTATAAAAAACATTTTAAATATTGTAACGAGAGTAAAAATAAGTTTCAGAAGTTTACATTAATAAATGATTCATGATGAAAACACCATATAATGCCATCAGAAAGTGGACAACTATAGATGAGATATCTTATTCTATGGAACTATCTCATATTCGGCGGGGGAATGTTTTCAAGAAAATCAAGATTAGAATGAAATAACAAGAAGGTCTTCTAAAAAGATCAGCAGAAGCCATTACAATTGCTCTTCGTGCATGAAACAATTACTGAAACAAAATATGGAATGAAGAAGAGTGAAATGATGCATGAAGTATATGAAGGTTAATAAGTCTTTATCAAAACAACATTTTAAATTAAGACTCATCTTAAATTGTGCCCTAAAGACATATGTATCAATCATAACACATTCATCATTTAAAAAATGTTTGCCCAATGATGGTACACAGACACTAGGTAAAACACTAGTTAAAATTGAAAAACTGCAAAGGATATCAGATTTTATAGTTTGCGGGAACTTGACAAGCATCGAGTTTGAAAAAGAGTACTATAAATTATTTTTTACCTCTCTAAGTTTGTTTGTGACCCATTCCTTTATTTTAGCTGCTTTGGCTTCAACTTGCTTTGCATCTTGCAATCTTAGCTGCCTCTGAAAGAGAAATCAAAGATAATGAATGTCCCTACACTATGGTAAGATGAAAAATCAACGAGTCAATACTTTGTCATCCTGTAATTAGTACATAGAGGGGTTAGTATCATTTTCATGAGAAACACTAACTCCAAGATTATAACAAACAAATTTTGATGCTCCTTGAATATCTATACCTTTTCTTCTAAAGCCAGCAAATCATTTGCATTTGTATTTGGTCCCTTAATGCAAGGAAACTCTTTCATTCAATTCAGCATCAATCAAATATCACCCATCTCTTTAGGGGAAAATATAATGAAATAATTTTAGCCCAGACGATTTTTTATTAACATTGTATTTCCAAAGATATTTCATTTTTTTATGACCCACTTTTAGAAAGTACTCTCTATTATGTGTGTGATCCAAGAGATAGAAATTAATAAAAGTAAAAATAAGAAGGGTAACACCTCACTATTTTATAACCAGCAGCCGAGGTCCTTTGTAAATAAACAAGTAAATGGTGGCGGCATTATACCCTCAATATACATGAGTATAATGATATTTGATTTAGAAAACATGAGGGCATTGCAAAAGGCAGTGATTGGTGGGGAATACACTCCATATTTATGAGAAGAAATAAAAGAATGGACATTTATTTTTATTTTACCACTAATAGAAAAAGAGATAACTTAGGGACGCTGTTGTTGATAGGAAGAAATGATATTATTACTTCTTGTCATTACTCGCCATGGAGAATTTGATAAATGTCATTGATTAGCATAATGGTTGTTTTCATTGGAGTAGTGAAATATGTCCATGCTATCTGACAATTTATTTTTTCAATACTGGCATTGAAAATACAAACTACACATAGATGGAAAAAATATACTTGGATCACATTTCCTAATACATATGAATCTCATAGAAAGAACCCAATGAATGACCTAAATTAACAATAAAGTACATCTGAATAAAGGAATACTTTTCAAATAAACTGAAAAATGTATGACCTTTGACAATACAGCATAGGTTATAAAGCTTACAGAGAAATTCTGCTGGCAAATTAAGAGATATGATTTGAACAACTGCACAATTATTAATGATTTCAAATTCATTAATATATCATCAATGGCCACAAAATATTTGGCCTGGTAGAGACATTTTTTTCAAATCACTTCAATGCCCAATAAAAAAATGCTTATTGCTTCCTCAGAAACATTACAGATTATTCAAATTCGAATATTGTACCATGTGAATGCTTTTTAAATTTCCGTCACATGGCATGGCATTGGAGAGCCCCCTTAGCAGCCATACCGTGGTACATACAGCAGGGATTTGTGTAAAAGCATTCTCTTCATATTTTGGATTTATTCAGGATATCTTTGCTGGTGATGCAAGGCTCCTTCATTAAGTTCCATAGTAAAATTTGAACCAAAAGTTTATCAACATATTGCCTAAATGCAGCTTTTCACACAATATTAAATGCATGCATAATCAATATTCCACAGCAGTTGCTTATTCAGTTTCATAAAAAAGAGAAAAGCATATGTGCCATGATTATGATTTGTGCATAGAGTTGATCCAAGGCATTTAACTTGATCAAACAGAGCAAAAGTTTTTAACAACTGCAATCATAGTCATCATACAACAGTAATATAGATTAAGAAAGTGTGGTAGATGCAGTAGGTTATGAAAATGACGGCAGGAAAGTTGATATGTACAAGAAAAGAGTAAACAGGACTTTCGATTTGGAAAAGAATGAAAGCCTCTGGTATAAATAGTATGTAAAGTGAAATTATGAAATGCAAGGGTTATTTATTTACAAATCATCTATGGAATTTAACTTTTGTTTGCATATTTTTCTAACGGTTGAACTGAAGAATGCAATAATTGTACCTCTGTATGAAGAAATTTGGAATAAGATGAATGTTTGTGCTATAGGGCATTAGTATAAATTAGTTCAAGCATGGCTATAAATGCAAATAGAGAAAATAATTTATTCATGACTTTCTTTGCGATGATTGTTAATGATGTCTCAGTCTTTTCTTTAAATATTCCAGTCTCTGCCGCATGAAAATAACTCTGAAAGCAAAACTGCAGTATTCTTACAGATAACATTCCAAGTAGAGGCATTTATCACTTATAACTATGCTTTTAAACTGCAGTTATGACTAATGCCACATCATACCATAAAATACACAAATAATCTACTAAAGGAAAACACATTAATCACACTCAAAGAAAGAAATTGAATCCAAATCCTTTGGTTAACCAATACCCACATAACCTACAGACTTAACGGTATGCACTGATGCAAGTGGAAATGTAGAGACTGACTTTGCTGCTAAACTAGCCATTTGCCACAGTAAATGCCACATTAGACCTACAAAATTTTAAGGGAGCAGCTCAAGGATACTCCACACAGCAAAGGAAAAACCTTACAGAAGGCTTAGCAGAAAAAAATTCATCATAAAATTCACTTTTAAATATGACATGGAGAAATATTATTATTAAATATACATGGGAGTATCATTTTTAAGTAATTATAGCTAAGAAATAACCACGATATAAGACTAACATTTATTCTGTATACAAATTGATCCTTATGTACATAATACTTTAAATTACAGCTATTAATGTTGATTTGTTTTATGTCAGGAAGCTGTCAATTGAAGTAACTTGCAGTATGGAGAAGATAAAGGGTTGCAGTGTCATTAAGTTCCTTCATTTGAAAGGTTACAGTGTCCTGCAAATCCACCATAAAGTGATGGCTGTTTATGGAAATGATAGCCCATCATATGACACAGTTCTGAGGTGGAAAATGAATTTTGAAACTAGTCACAGGTCCTTCACAGATGATTCAAGAAGTGGAAGACCATCACTCATGAACAATGCTGCCATAGTGAAGAAATTTGAGGACTTGAACCTTAAAGACTGTAGAGCAACCATCCAAATGATCATGAATACGAATGATCTTAGCTACAGCAGTGAGTGGAAAATTATTCAAGAAGAACTTAACTTGTCAACAGTGTCAGCATGCTGGGTTCCACAAATACAGACTCCTTTTCAGAAGCAAACATGGCCTGCAAGGCCTGCAATCGCGACCACGGCATGACCAGCAATAAAAGCGATGTGGCTTTGGAATTTTGTGACATCTGCCCATTTCTCCCAATATCGCCTGATAAAAGTGACTTTTTCATAGTCTTAGAACTCAAAAAACCATTGCGGGGTCGGAGATTTGACAACACAAATGACATTATTTAAGAGGAGGAACTATGGTTTCTGATACTACCATCGGAGTTCTACAATGACAGCCTTTGAAAGGTCAAGAAACACTGGGAGAAATTATAACTCTGGATTGTGATTATGTAGAAAAGTCTTAAAAATAAAAAATAAAAATTAAGTTTCTATCTTGATCATGTTTTAGTAATAATCAAAAGTTTACAATACCCCTTCTACAGGTAGTACTGTTTTACACTTTGAATTGTTTGATTATTATAGGTTTTTTATTGCAATTCACTCTGTTATCTCAATTTGTTTTTTAAAATAATGCAGTAGTAATAGGAGTGACTTCTTCAACAAGAAGTTATCCGTATTCTTGTTGAAGCTCATTTTTTAAACTCCACATAATTGCTTAATGTTTCCAAATATAACTTCCTTCGCAGGATATTGGTACGTTAAAATAATTTTATATTCTCAGTAATGGAAAATAATTCACAGCAGCAGTACAGTATTCAGTAGAATATGTGCAATAAGTAAGCAGCAATTGTGCCTTTCAATTAATAGACATTCATTACCACTTGAATCAAATTACACATCCTAATCCTGCTTCATAAAATTTAATTAGTATTGAAATAATGGCTGGTCCAACAGTCCCAGGTTATTTTTTGCAACTTTGTGGCCACCGTTGTAATTATATTGGAGTCTACAATACATTTATTTACAGTGTAGTTCCTGAGAAAAGCTTTGAATTGAAGTTTTAAAGCAATGTAAACATGCTTCTGATTGGAAGTCACTTCAGACAAAAACCATGACTTTGATGCAATTAGGGTAAGAGAATTTGTGATTTGAATTATATGACACCAACACTATAAGAATATTTTAAATCCACTTTGTACACAGGGACTTGCAGCCCAGGAGCATTATGAATTACTTGTCCTTCATTTGGAAGCATTTGTCTGACAAAGAATCCTGTTTTTATCAAATTCTTACAGGGGTCCAGTTTTAACAAATTTAACGAAACATTTTTTAAGGAAATCACATCTAAAGCTCCTGAGTATCATTTAGAAAGCATATTTTGGTGAATTGGTAAACCACTTGAAATTTTTCATGTCTTCCAGAGTTCTTGCATGGAAATACAATCATATAATATTTACTCGATTGAAATATTTACATATATTTTTTATTAAGGAGATGTTTATGGCATGCCAATGTATTTACCTGTTCCTCAACTTGTGTCTCCAGTTTGTTGATCACTATTTCTTTCTCCTTCACTACAGCAGGGTCAGATCCAATTGAGGGAGTTGCTGTGACGGAGCTAGAGGATGAAGAGGCAGCCCCTGCACACTGTGTCGTCCACTCAGCCTCAGCCAACCTCTGTTCCATCATCCGCACCTATGTAAAAAGACAATTCAAGAAGGATACTGTAAATGATTTTCACCAAAATCACACAATAAATTCAACTTTCTCAAAAAGGCAAGCATTGTTCCAATGAATGGTGGACAAATGTGTTGAAGCAGCTATAGTAGACAGATTTTTTAAATTCAAAAGTGCAAATTTTTTCATTGAGCTTGAGATGGTGGCATACCACAGTAACTTAAGCCCCATGCAAAGATTTATTCTTGAAAACTCTGTGAATACCATTTTGCTCTGCTTTATTTTAGGTAACTTCAAACAGAATTCTACACCAGAGATTATATTTTCTATTGCGATAAGATATTTGTGGAGATATTGTTCCACATGAAAAGGCAAGTAAATAAAAATGGATTTGTAACACTAAGGCAGACAAAGAATTAGCCAATTGATGTTTTTGGTTCAAGAATGACAAAACCACCAGAAAAATGTATTAATTTTTTTCTCAAATTATCACTCTCTCGCAAAATTAAAGTATAATGCAAGCAAGGAATTCAATCAAGAAAAATCTCAAGGATGTCAATCATTAACATTAGAATGATTCCAGGATAAAACTTCTCATAACTTTCGAGAAGACACTATCATTTTTATACCATCAATGATTAATGGATTTACCAATTTGTAATGGTTATAACCATTTATAGAAATTTGGAGATAATTCAATTCTAAACTTCACACGGAGCTTAATTCTTTATTTGAGCGCACATACATTTTTGTGAGACCATTCCACTTTGTTTTTAACATTCCAAACATGCCAACAAAGGTTCTTGAAGCATTATGACCATGATTACCCTTAAGGGTATTTTTTTCAAAATATGGAGTTTGTGAAGGGTGTTAAGAGGGTATGGTGCTTTTTCCACACTCATATTTAAGTACACATATAAATATTGTACACGACGTGTTGTATCCTTCTAAAGCTGCAACATCCTCTCACCTACGCTGTCACGATTGCATATGTTCAGGTCCTCCCAATTCAAACCCCTCGGTCTTCGCCAAATAATTTCCCGGCAAGCACTCCACGCTTTTTTCGCTCATTCTACACAATGGCAGTTAAAAGATCTCTCTTTAAATACTATCTCATTCACCACTGCAAAACTTTGAACTGAAAAATGAAATGCACAGTAGAGGCAAGTATGACAAAATTCGTCCACGTGGTATTTTGTCACAATATTATCCATAACTACCGTCGCTCAGCGCATTAAATGATCGACTACTGACCAAAAGGGATGGGTTAAAATCCCAGTTGCGCCCCTGAATGCCCACCGCTTCATCCAAACTATACAATTTTTCATATTAGAGAAATTTCTTGGTAACTACAGATGGCACAGGGAAAGGGGCTGCTCCCAAACCCAGGTGTGTAAATTTTTGACGCCACAATATTGGTATGAATTATAAACCGTGTTTTGAATTGTGGGCGATTATCACACAAAAAAATACCGATTTTGTTTATTCCGAGATAAACTGGCATATTTTTCTGAAGCGAAATGGTACATACAATTAGAAAATTTTCGAACCAGAGCCAAATGTGGGAAGGAGAAGACGATTCTTTTCATTCATCAACAAAACCGGGAAAGCAAAAATGAAGAAAGCAAAGGCGATTTGAATTCGCGTTCCCTCTCCGTAGATGGTGCCGTCCGTCATCGAAATGCGACTATTCATTGAGAAAATATCTCACGAATACTAAACTTACGTCTGCCTAACATTACGATGAGAGTTCGATTGGTCCCCCACTCATTTAATTACCGGCGAAACAAAATCGAAGTAAATAAGCACTGCAGGATAGTTCCGTGGCAACTATTGTATTTTTCCATTCCACCCAAATAAAAACCGTAAAATACCTCGTCGCTCTATCTTTCTCAATTTGAAAGCATTTTTGTTCGTACATCATAGAGACAAAATAAGCCATTTTGTCTTGAGACACTTTATTTGATTTAGAAAGTCTTTTGGCGGCACTTGAGTCAGACTGTAATCGCAGTGAAAGTATTTCTATCACGTGGTCTCATCGCATAGAATATTTTTTCTGCAGAGGCTGGTGTTACACAGGGTCAAATAAGCGCCACTTAGCATTCCTGCTTCAAACGCACGGGTTCTCTTGCGGTAAGCTGAGAAGCCTCAGCGGAAACACAGTCAGAGAATGTTCTCCCAGCGCTTCCGGCGGAGGTGGAACATTCTTTCCTCTCCCTCAGTTCTCCTTCACCCACGGCCTCCCCACCAAACTACCTTCGAAGCTAGTGCTCGTGTACGTTCGATAGGAGAAGTTGGAAGAGAAGAGGAAGGCGTGATAACCCGGTACGCAACACATTAACACCCAGAGGGAAACGGGAATGTAAGGGAAATCCCCTGCCGGTAAGACGAAATGAATGTATAAAGTTCTGTGTCAGATCATCCCTCTTTCTTACCCTACATCAATGCACCAAGGTGCCTGAGTGACCTACCCAATAGGTACCCTAGTTCTTATACAGTTCAAATATCAAATGAGGATTTACATATCCCAATTTATCCGTGGCTAAAAACTCCGAAGTATCACGAGTCGACAATGTTATTAGTTGTTGGTAATTTTCACTTTAAAGAATTTCACAGTGACATAAAACTAGGAATAAAAGCCTTGAGGCTTGTTAAATGTAACATATTTAGTATCGATTCTAAGGTCACCATCAGTATTACTATTAAGAGTGTAATGTTTTCCGATGTGCACGAGGCGACTTGCGACCCAACACGAAATCGTTTTTTCCAGATGGAATATACTAACGATTTACGTGATTTATGAACGCTACACGATGATTAAACCATCCAGAATAAAATGCCATACCCAGCATGATACCAGGGCACTGATCAGACGTGGGATGAGCTTCAAGAGGAAAAGGAAGTAGGCAAAATATGTCATCCAACCTCAATATTTAACCTCATTCCTTAATGAGTATAAATCTCCTTGATGAGTATGTATCACTAAAACGAAAAACGGCGATGGAAGAAATCAAGAGCGGTTAAAGAAAAAAGAATGAAGGCGTGAGGGAGTCACACGTCCCTCTCGTCTAGGTGGCGGTGCCCCGACTGTTAACGTGACCTCCGAACCCATCCCGTGAGAGGTATTTGGGACATTAAAAAAATAAAAAAATACTGCCACTCAAGGTAATGGAAGCCTCTACGGATGGAAGCATTAGTTCGATAAGAAAGCGCGCCGCATAAACGGGAATTGGATCTGCTAACAGGAATTCCAAGCCGTATTTCATTTTTAATAATAAACATTCATCTTATGTTATCAAAAAGTGGTTGCAATTCAGGGCGGCCAAAATAATCTAGCAAAAGAATTTCATCATGTTTCCAGGTTTTCCAAATCAACGTATGCAATTTTTCCGTGCCCTTTTCTCCGGAATTTATATGACACACAAGCTCATTAAACCATAATAGACACGTCGGATTTTAGAAAATATAGTCTAGATGCTATTGAGCACAAATCTTTCATAAAAAGAAGCATAGCACTCCTCCAGAACTGATGAAAGTTTCCTTATACCATGAGAAACGTATGTATGATTATACAAACAATATTGGCGAACTTACAGTAAGGGGGATCGAGATGGTGCGGGGGCTAGCGCACTGGCTTCCCACCCAGAGGGCCCGGGTTCAAATCCCGGCGGTGTTGAATATTTTTCAGAGGTATCTCGATCCCTCCTTGAGGTGCTTTGTGGAGGGCACTTTGAGTGAGTACGCCGTCCGTCGGATGGGACGTTAAACTGCGGACCCCTTGGCGCCTTTCGTAAAGAGTAGGCTAATGCCGACGCCGGGTTTCTCTCCACCCTTCATCCTTTCCTATCCATCCCCTATGGCGCAAATGACCTCAGCTGTCGGTCGCCTCCCCTCAAAACTACTACTACTTACAGTAAGTGCAAGACTTTAAACACTGCCAATGGGTTATTCAAACACACAAAATGGGACATTGTAGGGAACCACGCTCTCCAGTATCACGGCAGCCATAGCTAATTTGCCGGTAAAAAATATCAACAACACGCCACTTTAATCGTACAAAAATTCCAGGACATTTTCATAATCTTACATACATCTCTAGGCTTTCTAAACAATTCTAAGATCCAGGAAATTTCCTTGTTTTCCAGACGAAGGGTAACCCTGCAATAGATGATAATCCGATGACAAAAATAAACCGATTGACTGCTTTCACAGTCGGCTGCTCTATTTCAAGGAGATCCTGGTTTGATGAACCAAATGATAAAAAACGAATCCTATACTTCCTCATGTAATGCGCATAGATTTTACCGGCAACCCATTCATCACACTTTGAATTATGCGACTGGGCTTTCTTGAGGCACTGATTGACATTAAATAGCGACTTCAAAAAGTGCCCTCTTAGAAACAAAATAATATCACCAGGGATGCACAAAAAAGTTTAAGCTCCGCCACTACTTTATACGACATTAGGACGATGACGGATCACAGAATTTCTAATACGTCACACTCCTGGAAGCATGCGGAGTAGGAGAGGGGAAGAATTGTTTGAAGATAATAGCTGTGAGAGTACATAGAAAAGGTAATTTCACCGCAGCAAAATTCATAATATGGGATATGAAAATTATGCTCGAGTGCAAACACCCTGGACACGTAAGGGCCACGCTTACTAGGTGTAATATGCTAGGCCATGAACTTCTACTAAGTTGAGTCCAATCTCATCAAACCATAGAACCGTATTTTTCTCATGTACTGCATTCAAGCGTGGTTTGTACACTTATTCTGGTAAAAATCAAACTAATATGTTTTAAAGTTGATTAATTTTTTCCTTATTGTGCTAATGGCGACACCGATTCCCTTCAGGAGTATGAAGAATTCAGCATGCATCCAGATTGACGACACTACAATCAACAAAAATATCGGGATATCAAAAGTCGCAAAGTTTGCCGACATAAAAGGTAAAATTGGCACCGTTGGATTTGTGGGGGGGGGGGTCGTATGACGTAGAGGCCGAGGGGTGGATCGGGAAGGGTAGGCAATCTTCAGTGGAAAATCCCGACTCCCCCATCAATCTCTTGCAGAGCGGTCTCCCCCATGGCTATCCCTGCTGCCTTCCTTGATCCACAGTTGCCAAACGTGTACCCGTGAACATCACCAGATTGAGTCTATTCCGGCTCAACGTCTGGACGAGTAGATGGAGATAGAAACGGTTCCCCAGACCCTTATCGCAGGGACGCATAATGTTCACACCCTTGACGGGCATCCCGCGATACGCATAATAAAAAATAATATTACGCGGTCGTTTGTGTTTATAGACTGTCAGATAATACGTATTTATGTCTATTATATTCTGCATGAGTTACGGGCAAGATGAAGGAGAAAGTTGAAGGCGCGGTGAAAGTGATGCGATATAAATTGAACCAATAAACCATTAGAGCTTAAATTTTGGAGACAATAAATCTAATTACTGGTTAATGAGGGTCTCCACTCATGAGCTGGGTTGCTTCTAAGCGAACCGATTCCATTGGATCTCGTGCTGGACTAGACTTTACGAGAATAATTAATGAAGCGAATGGAATCGTGGGATGAGGGGGAAAAATGAGCTGTCGAAGAGAGAAAATTGCAGCCAGGTATATTACAACTCATAAATACCACTTTCATACAAAATGCCATCTTTTACACGGTGTTGGCCATGGACGTCTTACTAACTGTAAGGAGGACATGCAGCATAGCAATGCACTTTTCAATTCTACACGATGAATATTATTGACATGATAACTCTACATGGTAATTAAAATCATGAATAGGACGAATGCATATGGGATGTACTTATGCAGTTTCAAATTAATTTACTGCATCCATTCATTGACCGAGTTTCAAGAAAACCGGTATCATGCCCCTCTCGTTGCGACGAAACCCAGAGTCTACAGAGCACACATAAAAAACAAAAAAAATTAGCGCCGTGCAGTGGTTGGTAATAAATAGTCTAGGCATGGCAACGTCGCCCCTCAAACCCTTCCCCCTACATTCGGCGGCCAAACCCCTTTGCACACACATGAAGGACTTTGATGAGTCAGGGCGGTGAGTCAGGGGGATGAAGAGAGGGTGGGGGACAGGATGGAGTTGGGGTGGGGTTGGAGAAACGCGAGGGGGCTATGGGAAGATGATGGGAAAGAGGAAGACGGGGATACTGCTGATGGGATATCGAGTGGAACTTGATGGAGAGGGATGGTGGGATGGGAAAGAGTGGGATAGTACGAGTATGGCATGAAACATTGACGGGTAGGAGCTTCGGCGATATGTACGTTTGCTTGTGTGAATATATATATATATATATATATATATATATATATATATATATATATATATATATATATATACACACACACACATATATATATACACATTATAAACATATATATACACATTTATATACGTTCTAAATATATAATTCTTACGTACACACAAACATATGTATGTGTGTGTGCATAATGAGAAGCAAGGGGGTGACAGATGGTCTTCACCCCCTCAGCGGAATACTTATTTCGCAGCCCCAGGACACGAAGGCTGCGACACAATTTGATATTTTTTGACAGCTGAGAAAACAATAATCAAATTAAAACTTACTTATAAATAATACATAGACCTGGTCCTTTACACTCTTCTCTTTCGGGTGGAGCCACGTCAACATAAACTGATTTTACGTCATTTTAAGAAAATATGCATGAATGTGGCAGCCTTCTGTCACATTCATGCATTGTTTCACGCAATATCTTCTGTTCCTAAGACTTCTAATATTTCTTATCCGGAAGGTCTTTTCAACTAAGTACGTCCATGATTATTAATATGTATTTATTTGAAAATAATCATAAACTATAATCTTTACCATATTTACTTCTCATATAACGACCCAAACCTTCATATAGCTAGCTTATAGAAGAAGCTAACTTATGACGCATGGTTCCTCATTTCGAATCCGCATTTCCCAGATTTTAAGTTGCAACAGTCAAGCAATAAAAACGCCCAGGATTTGTGAACTCCAGCTCTCTATCACTTCCGTTCAAGATCCGCAAGAAATGAATTCCTAGATAGCTACCGATCGCGTGAAAATATTTACTGTGCTTCTACGACGATCGCGATACACCTCCACCATGCTAACCACCACAGGGATGCGTGATGGAAGAAATTCACGTTCCGTTTTTTTAAAAAAAAGGCATGGAGTGAGCCGTCGAATGAATCAAGGTGCAAGTTTTAATTGTGTTTTCCAACCATAGATGGCCAGGTTATTTTTATCGTCAATGGTATTCAAGAAAAAAAAGGCTCCAAGAACGATTGTCACAATGATACCATGATACGTAGTACCATCTATCCAAAATATTTGCCCTCTATCCGAACCACATGGTGGTACTTTTAAAAATTAATTTCTTTCCGGTGCATAGAGAAATACGGGTATCTAACCGTGCGAAAAGCATGTAATTGAACAATTTATACCTCACCGGTTGGTTTCTCAATACGATCCTCAATATGTTCTGAAAACTAAGCATTGCCAAGGTCCAATAATTACCCCACGAAATCGTGACCTGTGAATATATTCTTCACTTGCTTCATGTGCATAATCAGACAAGCTCATAAGCGAATTACACAACCGAAAGTAACCCGAAAAAGAAACACAAAACCAGTTTTTAACTACCAATTCATTTTTCGCAACTATAAGAATTACAGCAATTCTGAAATGTATGCTTCAGTATCTACAACTGAAAAGGCGATTGGCAGATAAATCCTCGATTAATAAATAGAAAAAATTGAAACATTTCGAGATAATGCTAACAAATGAATCCTTAAATGATAACATGGCGTCATGGTTACCCGAGGGCTTCAATTTTTGCAATCGTAAGACTACTGGACTGTGCTAAATCAGAGTAGCATTTCCTACTAAGGTCGCTCCGTGGAGTGGGTGTTTTAAACTTGGAAATAATAACCTGGATATTATGCTGATTGTGACGTAGTTTTATCTAGTCTTCAAAGATAATATCGTGAGAAAATATTGCCGTTATCTCTTTCGAGGCCACTCCTGACGCAGTCACTTCTGTTATCGGTATTTCGCGAAGCAATCAACGTAGATGAGTTGGGGAAATTGAAAAAAACTAGAACACGTTATCATATTTAAAAATGACTTTAGTTCTGACTTATTACCAACGTAAGTCTTTCTCGTAATCATATTTTGATATCGCGCTCGTGATGCTTATTTTTTTCAAACCTGACGTGGACGATTTTTAATCGAAGAGAAAACATCCTTAATCAAATACAATTACATTAAAAATGTCTGTGCCTTAAAACAAAAGGGTATAATTCAGTTAAAATAAAAATGAAAAGTACGTAATTAATTTATTAAATATTTTACTATCACAATAATAATAATTTATTCAAAAAATCGAACTACTTCGAAATTGTATTGGCATTATTATTGTAAATTTAACACGCCTATCGCTCTGGGGCTAATGAACTTAATAATAAGAAAAATACTTATCAGTGTTCCCTGAGAAGTTTATGTAAATAAAAACAAAATTCGTGTTAATTATCATCAATGAAACGTTTTGTCTCAAAAGTCCAATTTTTAAACTTAATGTGTAATTACTGAGGTACACTTTTACTCTTCATTAATCACAGACATTATAATTTCTGTATTTGAAAAGAAGCTTTCATGGCCTCTGAAGGTTCTTCACATCAACTCCATGCTACAGTATCAAAATTGCATTTATCATTTCTTTCACTACGAAATAGAAGAAATTAAAAAAATGCAAAATATGGGGGCGACAAAATGCTGTAAGAAATCAAAAGGAAACACGGTTATTTAACTCGCCAGCATTTGTAAACAAAAAAGAAGACGTTAAATGGAAAGATTAAACGGTAAGGGTAGCCCCAAAGTAAAGCAGAAAATTCAAGTTACGGAGACTAAAGTAGCCTCCAAGCTGGATGGTTTGCTAATTCTTACTCGCATCAACAATTAATGCAATAATTTCTTAGTAGAATAAGACCAATAACTGAACTTACTAGACTTTCTACGCCGACGATTTTTTCATGGGACCGAATTGCCAGCCATTGGACCGTATTTAATAGTCTTGAGATGCCACTGAAGGGTTCTGGAATCAAATACTAGTTTTTGTCATAAAAAATCCCAGCGTAACGATTGCCTGCATTAAACACTTCATAGGACGATGCAGATGAAACTGCCAGGAGAATGGGCCCTACTAATAAAAAAACACACTGCTGCGCAAAAACTTATGTTAGGTCTACTCTCCAGCAATCTTTGAAGTTAATTACATGATAAATGTAAGAACCATAGTAATCAACCCAAATTTGGTCTGATAATTGAAGTAGAGCGCAACTGCGCGGCATGCGAAATTCACATTTAAGGTAGGGGGCTAGTTCCTTTCCCAGAATCGCCTTCTGTTTTCGAGGAACATCTGGTAACCGAAAAAAGTCACACAGCTATGAGGGGTGAGTGAAGCATTGGGTGCTCACAGGTGTTACCAAGAATCGAACCCGGGCCCTTCAGCCAGTAGTCCAGCTGGCCCGTAATGCCTCTAGACGGAGGTAATGTCACAATTTAGCATCAAATTAACTGCCAAAACGATATCCTCCGCAGCTTATTGAATTAAACCGATCCAGATTTTGTCATAAATTAAGCAAGCAACCCTACTGTATCACTGAGAGGGAGAGAGGGAGAGAGAAAAAACAAAATAAGTCGGTCCAAATTACTTAAGGAATGAAATAATACAATAATCACCATGAATGAAAAGTATACATTACTTGATCTTTACATAGATAATATGCTTGATAATGTAATTCAAGTTTTGACTGCACATGGAAAAAGCTTTTCTTATCATACAAATAAAAATTTAATTTATTCAAATGAACTTTCACTGCTTTTTCGTACCTACTGTTGCAAAATCAGTTATCTGTTCACATAAAAAAGCCCTGGAGCAGGAACAGAAAATATGGATCTCTAGCATGAATGCGATATTCATGTTACCGAGAATTTCCTGCCATAGTAACAAATTTCCAACACTCAATCTACAGCGGAGATCGGCTGATGTAAAAGTTTTCCGAGGTTTATTTACAAAGGCCCGCTTTTTAGCATTAGGATCGGCTTTAATTGAGTAAATTCTTTCGCCTACGAACATTAAATGTGAGACTCATCTGTAAGTTACATGGATATTAAATGCTAATTAAAATGATTTCGTCGACATAATCCATATTTTACATTTTTTACAGCAAAATTCAAATATTTCTTTCACAAAATACCATGATTGATACGATTTTTTGCTAGTACTGCCAAACATTGTAGCCAAAGGAATATATTTAATGGTGGGTGACTCTGGAGTCTTAGCGAATTACGACTAAAGAAATGAAACTTTGATGAATTTACATTAAAACATCTATCAACTGAAATTCGAATTCTGAAAACGGAATGTAAAATTAGTGTTAAATGATAACTCTTCTCTCCATAAGAATTACAGAGCCCGTGATTTGTTGTGAAGGATAAATGGAGTGACTGCCAATACCCAACTAACCGTGGCCATAATCACAAAATCAATTTAACGATCGATGTTTCCCGACAACGTGTTTATAGCTTATCGTGTTCCAAGAAAAGCAATGCGAATGAACCGTCCGCAGGGTAGTCAGTTTAGTAAGAGTCACCTTCTCTCGACTCCAAAGACTCTTTCAGCCTAATTACCCAACTATATCAGTAATATATACGGCTGTTCACTCAGAATTCAGATTCTAATTAACGTACCCGAAGTACACAAACTGATTTAACACAAAATAATTTTCAAACCCACGTTTTTGCCAACGAAATTAAACTATATTAATTGGATAGGAAACGGATAAATGAAAAACTACGGAGGAGCGACACATCGATTACTACCGGAATGTTTTGCCACAATGGCGTATATTTACGCTGTGAGCAAGCAAAAAAGACGGAACCTTGCAAGTAAGCAATATCTTTCTTTGAGATAACAACGATAAAATAATTTATCATCTATGGTAAATATATATAAATTACCTTTAACCTTGAAAAATTCTCAACAAATAAAAAACATGCGAAAAACTATTGATTCAACTTCTCAGCGCATTGAAAAAAATCCATTCCTTTTCATTTCAACTTGTTCGCAATAAAACAATCTTTTCCATTTTCACACAGTTATTAGATCATCGTAATATAAATAGGAAAAAAGGTATCGAAATTACTAAACGACTGGGCATGTCATGTCTTATCTATCAACACAGATTTTGGTAAAGATAGCTGACTTTTTTCTCTAAGAAAGAGTATCCTTCCAGCATGATAAACCCCGTTTAAAACCATACATTACCCCAATCACGTTTACGGCAAAGTCAGGTTAGGGTTTAATAATGTAGAAGACAACGGGAATATTCCCTTTCCGAAAATATTTCGAAAATAATAATCAACTTAAAATCCCACATCTGACTTCAACAATACCCAGTAATCGTTGTTTTTTCAATTATTTTAATAAATTATTGATTAAGGCCGGGAGCGTAACTTGTTGAACGGGCGTCAACGACCCGGTACTGCGCATTAAAAAAACATGCGACAATAGCGCTAGCGTTAAATCTAGAACTCGTTCCAGAGCCCATTACTTACGTATGGGAGATTAAGAGAATGGAAGTTAACACTTAAAAATGTTCTTTAAAAACCGATTAGTACAGAGCTTGATGAACTTGAGATGAAATGAGCTTCGAAAATCATTCTGAGGTTCCTTCTCGCAATAAAATTTAGTCAGTAATGAAGGAGTGAAACGAATTCAGGAATCAAATCAAACATTCAAACGTCATGAATAAGTATTTTCTCAATCACAAAGATTATTTTTCATAATATTAATAGCAACACACCCATAGGCCCATATTCACTATGACAGACTCAGTGTACGTGTGAAGTTTACATTCTGGAGGTCTAAGTTCGAGAAAGATCTCTAGTTTTGGCTTCGGGATGAAATATTTTAACGCACTGATTAGCTGCCGCAACTGCAACCTATGACGCTATTATGTAAACGATCACATTTTTCAGCAACTGATTACAGCGGCTGATTGAGCATAGGAATGGGGACTTGAATCTAGCCTTCCTCAGTGCAGATTCGAGGTTTAATTCGCCGTTAGGTCCTGAGGAGAGCGTGATTAGGGAGAAATACCAGACGCACAGAAATAAATATGAACTTGATGACGATAGGCGGTATGCTACGCTTCGGAGATAATTGACTTTGATTAATGTGTATGCCCTCGCGAAAACTGGACGGCGTTCCTTCATTTTCGTTAGAATTTTCAAATTTGGGAAATGATACACAGTTTTGAAAAAAAACGAGTAGCTTCAGTTCATTTTGGACGGCACATGGTAATTGTGATTTATTGGCTTATCCAGGCAACGAAGGAGCCAGATGACGCCATTTAGGTATATGGGTCACTTTATAGTTTCATTATAATGGAAGAATCATTTCCATCTTTACATATAAATGGAGGCCTTAACCTGGACCGGGAGAGAGCGAAGATATTAAACATGCCAAGCTGAAGTTATACTTTTGAGTGATGGGAGGGGGAGCTGGAGTTGGGAAGATTTTCCCTGGGTCAAAAAGAGTTTTGAGCCGAGACACCAACGGGGTTAAGAGTGACACCCACAGCTAATGCAGTTATTTGTTGAGGAAGTTTTCCGTTGGCTCAAAAAAAATAATAGTATGAGACAGCATAATTTTCAGTTCAAGTGCTACCAAGATAAATGTCTTCCTCCCCTTCACTCCCGAAAAAATGCTACCTCCTGCCTACCGCCGCCGCCTTTTCTGGCAGGGAGGGTGGGGAACGGAGAAAGAGAGTGCGAGGAACTTAAGTTTGGAGACAAGCAAATGGATGTCTCCCACCTCGTGTCGCAAAAGTTGAAACGAGCGGGTCCGGCCTTAGAAGGGGTACGAATTTGCGCAGACCCCGGTGATTTAAATACTGGTTGAGTGTCCAGGGCTCGGGGAGGCCAGGAGTGACGGTCTTAAGTTTCGAGGGTGCTAGATCGAGCCCCGTGAGGCGGACGAGCTCTCGGAAGCACTCACGAATTACTGATGCGCTGAGAAACGAAGGATACACACGTCAAGCGGCGACTTTCTAGCCGAGGGATTAAAAAAAATCACTTTCCGTGCTCGCTTTTCTCAGAGTACACTCAGGAAAGGACCGAAATTCTAGTTATTTCATTCTCAAAGTCCACTTGCCTTCCAATTTTCAACATAAGCCTAGGGTGGATGTATGCAAATGCTAGGTTATATGGTCCAGTGGAGGAGAACTTTTGAGATGGGGGCAAGAGCAATTTGAAAACGTAACATTAACTTCGATCTTAAGTGTTTTCTTGAATTTCACCACAGGACTTATGCCAAAATTGAAACCCAGGACGGAAAAATCGAGTCGGAAAATGAAATGTTCACTGCCAAGTAAGCTCACCACTCAGCTCGCCAGGATTAACAGGACGAAAATTGAGTTACCCATTCTCATCAAGCAATTATTTTTCCGTGTTCATATATTACTATTAGGACTCCAAGGATATTTATTTTTAGTTCTCCTCATTTATTTCATAAGTATTAGTCCAATAGTCAATTAGCTTCTTCGCCGATTTTAGGATGCCAATGCTGCCGGTGCACCGTTATCTAGTATTCTACAAATGCGTCCTTTCATAATAAATTAGGAAATAAGTTGAGCATGTACATCATTATTTCTAGCAAAAGGTTCAACTCCAGGTCCAAAAGAAAGACATGCCAATGTAAAAATGTTATTTTTTGAAAATCAATTATACAGGATTAAGTAAATCTCGGCAATTACGACAATATTGCCGCATGAAATCGTACAAACCGGAGGCGCTGCATAAAATACGGCCTAAAATGAGGCAACGATGCCACAGTGAAACACTTTAATATAACACGATCACAATGCGAGTAAATATTATATAATTTTCCTAAGAAAATGGTTTTAACATTCAATTTTGGAACTGTAACTGTAGTCAAAGAAAAATATGATAAAAAAGAAATTAATATATTAATCCTATTTTAACACATTTATTACATTCCCAGTTCATTTTATGAATATGTTAAAATCAATCAACACACCTGAATACATTCACGCGATAAAAATCAAATGTTTTCCGATGCATAGAGTGACATACGCACAAAAAACTGCCTCCACGAAATCCTTTCATTCATGGGGGAGAAAAATACTTGAATCACTTAGCAATGATTTTTTCCGAGAGATTGACCGAATAAATTATTGGCAAATATGTTATTTATCCAATAATATTTAACTATAGTAAATACAGCTAGAAAAATGGCTTCTTTTAAGATAAACATATTCTCTTCGACTTACGACTCAGGAACGATAAGCAACGAGAGCAAACATTGAACACCATTAAAGACATCAGAGCGTCACTCCAGACAAACTGCGTCGACGAAATGTAAGCTCGGAACTATGAAACTGTTCAACTACCTATTACTTGAAGACGAAAAATTCCTTCCCATAATAATTAAGTTTTAAAGGCTAGTTAACGCGCAAGGATTCTTCCTCTCTTTAATATCGCAATGCAGGTCGTAAAATTTTTACCATCACTTCGGTTCACGAAAAACGGGGTCTCGTAATGACGCAATCAACAGATCCATATTACGCACTGCTTTAGGGAACGCGTCAAAGGGCAAGTAAAAAGAAAAATCTCTCAAACGATGGATATTCAAAAAGATGAAACGCCGAGCAAGTATGCAGAAGCACCCTCAGGGGAGCAGGCCAAAGTGAGAAAAGCCCTTTAAAGAATTCAGGCGAAGTAAGGAAGGACCTTAAAGAAAATACCTCTGCTTTTTATGAAGCCGAGGAGAAAAAAATTGGCCGTTGCCACAGCACGCCCGAGAGGAATCAATTAACCATACAGCCACACCAATGCCCATAAGTAGCATTTCCCGAAAAACGATTCTATCGACCTGCCGTGGAGTTGAGCCTTGATGGCGTTTTTACATTCCATTTTCAAAAGCCCGGGGAAAACATTCAGGATACCATTAATGAGGTTCCTTACAACTCAGACATTTCCTTATGTACGAACTTCAGAAAGGTGACTACAAATATTCTCAGCTTAGAATACTCAATGTAACAGCAAAGGGTACAAAACACAAGCCTATGCTTCACGTTATCATGAAAATGCTTTATTCGCGCTCATGTACAGAAATGGCCTGTAAGGCGGCATATTGCTGACTGGCGCATGGCAATTAGGGAATGATTCTTCCCTGAACCTTTCAAATAAATTAGATATACCTAAATAGTACAGTAGGTTATAACTACTAATTTTACAAACAGATAGTGATTTTTTGAGAATGTAGTACTTGCCAAAAATCATTAGCGATGTATTCCCAAATCTACCATACTGAATCTTGATACATGAAGCGTCACAATTGGAATCGTTCTTAATCATGACACCCATGATCCCGCAATTTGCAACCGACCACAGTCAAAAAAGAAACTGTACGACAACAGGATATTTTTCAACATTGAATTTGGTTTGCATACGAAAACCACAAGCATTCGATCACATTCAAGAGAACAATGGAATTAATACTACGACTTTCGGAACACAAAACCAGAAACAACTAAAGAATCACCTTAAAGTTTCTACTCCTCTATCTAACAGTTCCAAGTATTTCCATTTGATCAAATGATGAACGGTTGACAGAATTTAATTTGGGGAAATTAAAGTTCAAAAACAGACTAAAAATATGTTGACCAACACGCGATCGGAATTTATGGCATCGGCTTCCCGAACAACGCCAACTTCAATAAAAAGTCATGTTTTGCTAACGCTTCCCTTTCATCAGTTTATTTCTTTCCCTTCTTTCTTTTATTTCCACACCTAGCTTAGTTATTACGTAGGCCACGATGAACAGCAAAATTTCAACGGAATCGCATTATATTTTATGACTTTCAACGGAATCAAGACCTGTCCATTCCGGTGAAATAGTTGGGCAGGTAACCTAACACGCGGGGGAGCCAAGGGTGAAAGGACGGCAATTGGACAGACAGATGACGACAAGTGTATAAGCAGAAGGGACGAACAGTTGTTCGGAGAAATGCATTGACCTTCGACGAGCGGAATGACCGTGGCAGGATTCATTCGATCACCACGCAAGAACACAGCACTACAAGGGCTTCCCACCCGGTGAAGCAATGCGAGCGGGCTTGTAGCGACATTTGGCCAAACTTGTTACGTGTTTGAGCCCTCACAAGCCCATTTTAGATTTACGGTTTACGCGAAAAAAAATACCCATTAATTTTCATCAAATCGGCCGGTTTCGTTGAAATAAGTAAATAAAAGGTAGTAATTTCGAGATTGATAGCCCAAAGCCAACCAATGCCAAGATGGTGTAGGAAAAACCCAAAAATACTACGTAATATAAGAGTTTAACTGCGGGAATATAACAAAAATATTTCCCACTATAAAGGAAAAACTACCGTATGTACGTATAATCCGGCATATATACTACATGTAGCGATAAAAACGTTTATTTTGAATCACATTTCCCAGATATCTGATGGATACTAATCGGCTAGATTGTTATCTTGGTGAGTGATACCCTTAAATAGTTTAGTTAAACTCAAAGAGGAATTAATATTTTTAATATTTACATAGCTGAGGAATTAAGAAGGAAGAGCATCAAAACTGGACATAATCGTGCGGATAATATAATATTTTAAAAATTATTCATTTTTCAATCTGCTTCTCTTATGTATTCCTCATTCAAAGAGTGCTTTTATACTTGCCAGTGGACCCGAAGGTTTTCGCCTTTTAATCCTCCCAAAATCTTTTCTTTATCTCGCTATTATTTATTTTGTTTTTCTGACTTTTTCCTATCAGATTTGTCTTTTCTAAATTTTTCTGTAAATTTGGGTTTCCTTACTATTTTTCGACAGATTTCACGATTTCTTATGGTGCCTTCCGCGATATCCAAATTTTGTAGATCATCTTCATTTTTTCTAGTCGGCACATAAAATGTATTTATTATCTTAAATAATATTTAAGTGATTCTATCACTGTCCATTCTGTAGGTATGTTCATCAACTTTAAGTATCTCTTTCTTAAGGTATTAATGAATCTGTCTGTTAAGGTGAAGAGGCCTGCAGTAAATCTCTCGATCCTAGTCCATCTTCTCGCGTGGAACCATATCTTTTCCAGAGAATTCTCTCATCTTGCTTTCAAATCTATGCAATATTAGAGTAGTCCACTAAAGATACGTTTTAACTATCTTTACTACTTTAACGACATTTTTCGCTTAATTCTTTTTCAATCAATATTTTCAAGTAATTACTCAAGGAAGTAAGTAACCACCATTAAGGACAATACCACCACTGAAACGAAAGAGAAAAAACGATCGAGACTTTTAATTTTTCGTGGAATAATAAAGTTGAAAAGATTTCGACAAGAACTTGTTTGTTGGAGGATTATACCATGTGAGCATTCATTGAAAGACTACCAAAAACTACCTTAACGACAAAAACACAACGATAGTGGTGCTAATAGGAATGAAATTGGAAAATTATGCTAATGATACGAAGTATATGAGGGGAAGAGAAATAATCTAGCAGAAATGCTATCTAAAAAGAAGGCGCTGCGTTGTGGCGAAGGATTAAACATGCCTGAAAATTTTCAAGGAAAAACGCTGTGGATTCAACTTGAATGTAATATTAGTAAAATGGTGATCCTAAAGTTAAAATCCGGGGTTTCACATTAAAAATAAGAAAATTGAGTTCTCAATATGGTATGGTAAAATGAAAAAAGTTTATGGAATCATAGACCTAAGCCCAAAGGGGTCTGAAGGAATGGAATATTGTAGAGAAGATGTCATCACAGAAAGCAATAAAATGGATAAATAGAAAAGAAATGAAATTCCATTGCCATGGGAGAGAAGTTACAAAAAGAAAAATCTAAGAATTGGAAACATATCATAGAAGGAAAAGCTGCATACTTCATCTACATAATACCCCGCAAGCCGCCGCAAGGGCGTGTGGCGGGTACTTCTGTCTTCAATTAGCATGAAGGCAATACCTTTATGAACACGGATGCGTCTTTGTGGCGATCACCGAAAATGAAAAGCAATTAATTCCATTTTAATAAAAACCATGATTATTTCATAGCATACTTAGCATGGGTGTGAAAACTAAGAAATTATTTGACAAATACCAAGAACTTGTTACGTCTTCATACCTCAAGCGGTCTAGTATATCTTGATATTCTGTATGAATGCGCTGAAAAATATCGCTAATCTAAATTCAGAATGCCTGCGTTGTTTTAAGGCTATTAACCCCATCATAGTTTGTCATAACATTCCCATTTTCCCTTTACTTTTTCCAATAGGCCACAGAAGACCATTTGATTCTTCCATTGATTGATCCAGATATCAATGCAAGACTTCCTTCCAAATGTCGCGTAACCGATTCCTTTCCGAAGAATTAGATCAAATGACACACAAAATATTAAAAGACCAATTCCGGAGCAGAGGGAACGTGTTTGCAGGGGCTCGAACGCGAGACCGTCAACGAGGAGCCAACGACCATCATTTTTTTTCTCGAGTCCCGTCAAATCCACCCAAAGCAAATTCATCACCGAGTGAAATACGAGTGGACTTTCGAAACGGTTCCGCAAGTGACGAAGGCGAGATTATACAGTTTCTTCCATGATTATGGGCTGCGCATTAAAATTAGCTGATTTGCGAGGGAGGCACGCAAAGTCGAGAATCAAGCCCCAGCGGCTTGCAGAGAAAGAGAGAGAAAAAGAGGGAATAAAGGGACGGGGAGGGGGGATAGGACGTGAAGGGGCGGAGGAGGAGAGAGGAGGGAACGGGGAGCGCGTGCAGGACGGGGCAGGTGGCCCGCGAGGTCGGGAGTGGGGAGGAAGGGGGTTAAAAAAGAGCGAGAGGGTCCGAGGGGGAGTGGAGAGGTGGGGACGAGTGCGCGGGGGACAGCGATTATCGGGAAGAGGGGAGAATGGGGGGTAAGACGAGTGTGCGAGGAGGGTGTGCGGGAGCCGTGTGTGCAGAATGGACAGCGGGGGGAGGAAGTGGCGGCGAGGTTCCTTCGTGAATCAGAGGCCTCTGCGGGGAGAGGGGGATGCGGGTGAGTGCACGACATACAATACAACCCCGCAACCCTCGGTCCCCACAACCCCCGCCCTCAGACCACCAAACCTTCTTTCCCTAACCCTCCCTCCCCCCGACAAAACGCCCCCCTCTGTCCGACAACCCGCACCCAGGAGACGGGAGGCGCGGGGCCGCTCTACACTCGGGGCACACCGCGGAGGGCGGGGTTGGGGGGGTGGGAGAGAAGGCGGTCGGGCCCACGGAGATGGGCTCGAAGAACCGAAGTGGGCGGCAGTGGGAAGGGGGTGGCGTGGGACGGGGAGGGTGCGGGGATGGGATTCATTGTGGGGGAGAAGGAATGGCGCCATCTGCGTGTGAGGCGCGGGGAAAGCCATGGGAGAGAAATGGGGAGGAGGGAAGAGAGCGGTGAGAAGCTGGTCGGAGGCGAGGCGCGGAAGGGGAGAAAGAGAAGGGCGAGTAAGAAGCAGAAGTGCATGCGATGTGGAATTGATCGCAGGGGGCACGGGTCACGTAGGCAGGAGGAGGAGAGGGCGAGGGAGAGACTGATAGAGCAATGCCGGAGGAAGACTCACCAAAGCCCCACTCCCTGAATCCGCCGTCCCCCCCCCCTCACCCTAACGTCCGCGGCACGGCCAAGCCACTCGAGTCCCAACTAAAACCCTAAAGCCATTAAATATAGTCGACGCTGTGTGCGTACCTCTTCTATACCCGATCCCTCTCGCTCCCCAGCACGTCGTCCTACGGCGCCCATTCCGGGCTCAGGACTGCCTCGCATGATGGCAAATTCCGAGCGCCTGGGAGGTGTTTACAATTTATTAATATTACCGTGGCCGTAAACTCTGCGACAAAATATAAATGTCCGTGCACCGGCTCTGACACTGCTGTCCTCTCTTTCGTTTAATCAAACCCTTGCTGCTAAGGATCTTGCATTCGTGTTCGCATGGAGGAAAGAGGCTTCGTTTGACCCGCTTGATAAAATAAAAAGTCAGCAGGCGACGGCAATGTTTACACAGTCAGCAATGCGCGAATATTTTTGAATTTAAATAAATTTCCCGAGTTATGGACGAGAGAAACATACCATCACTTTAATCGTACCCGATGGGAGACGGTCGAATAGGATCACGTCAACTTGAGGGACTGAAAAAGTTGAAATTATTCATGAAGTATATATTCCCTTGATTGGGCATGCGAAAAATTCATTAGATAATTTCAGGGTGTATCTGAAGATAAAATCGATCGTAATTAAAGGAATTAACTGCAGGGTTCCAGTGAGGAGGTTGAAACCACTACTGGTTGCAATGTACTAAATTATTTACAAGTGAGGCAGTAAAGGAAGGTCTCATTTATATATCCTATTAGTGGGATTTCCTCGTCCTTTCTGTGGATTTAGTGGTTTCCCCCTGACTAACTTCTTCCTCCTTCCCGAACCCCCAGAACTCCCTGGTCCTCACCCAGTTATATATATAAGAGAGGATTGAGCAGGTTTGCCGTCTCACATGAATATGAAACGGGTGAGTGAATAGTCAAAATATTCTTTTTAGGAGGAAATTTACAATTAATAATATTTTTAAACGTAGAGCATTATTTTTCCCGGAATAAATATTGATTATGATTCCTCGGGGGAGAAAATTAAGCCCTTATTTTTTGCAAGATGCGAAAAAAACTTAATTAAAGAGTAACTGTTGCCCTGCAGTCACAGGATAATATAGAGTATTATAATGTAGAAGTGATTCAAGTGCCCTACATATTTCTATTCTCGAACCATTTCACGTAACTCGCCATTGATGAATTAATGAAACTCCAATTTACTATACGCCCCCTACTATATGGCTCACATATGAAGAGATAACAACAACTGTTTCAAATAATACAGTTTCATTTGATTACAGTTGGCATAATTCTGACAGTGGCATTCAAAATCGAATATATATCCTGTAAACAGACTCGAGATCAATCACAATGGCAAATGCTGGAAAAAAACCTTCTGCTGAGGTTAAAACGAGTATTTTAAAATTGATAAGTGCATTCTAATTGAATGTAAATTCTCAAAAAAATACAGACTGGGCAATAGTGCATCGAAAATTCACTTTGTCATAGCGTACACAAATGTCTTCAAACTTAGGCAAACTATAACACAGAAAGCTTTTGAAGAGCTTTTAAACCTAAGATCATTGATTTTATAAATTGGCTAAAACAGAAACTGGGGAGAATGGTTGGAGTGAAACAATAGAAGCACTCCGCGAAGATTTATCGCAGCAGTTATCAGTTCGGAGCATGAATGCAATTCTTAAGTTTCATCAAGTCATTTCCCGTGAAATGAAAGAAACTTTTTGGTAACGTTTCTTTTAAAACCAAGCTGCACTCTTGTCTCATTGACTGAACATTTTAAGTTTTTACATCAAAGCCAAAGCCGCACGCGGCCGTTAAAGGATTAAGATCTTAGGAGACATTCCCTCTCCAACTTAATGGACTTGCGAACACATTAACGCATTAATTATCTTAATCGGAATAACCCAAAAACTATGCTTTGAACACGTCTGCACTTAATCGTCCGGAAAGACCCAAATATCTGTGGGCTGAAGAAAATTCCTCTGTTAAGTGCTGATGGGCAATATTTACATCCGAATGCGATAACTTCCCGCAGTTTCCTAAGTATTTCTTTCGTACTTTGCTTAAAAACTCGACGAAACTATCGCCAAGTTTGCCAGCTACCAGGAATCGCGGAACTTTTTTTCCGTGAAAATAAATGGGTAATTGGGTGACATTCTTAAAACTATCAATAAAAACCAGTAACATTATTGCCGATAGGGACCAAACAACGTGAACTACAAATCCTTTGTAATATTAAGCAAAATGCGCATAGTTGTGCTAACCACTGTGCTAACAATTGTAGGTATTTCGCTCAAATCAGAGCAATAGTTAAAGAAATTTACCAGTTGCCGTCCTTGGATTAAGGGTTACTAATGACAACAATGTAAACGTTTACTTATCTCGAACGGTGATAATCCGAGGGATGTGCGCGCGGGCAAGAGATGGGCTGGTGTTCACGAAGGTGGGGAAGTTGGTATATTTACATGAATTATACGCAATATTGGAATATATACAGACTTATTTAACTTATTTCCCGGCTTGCAAAACATCCGTGGCTTTCATATCGGGGCAAAAAACAATAATAGAGGGAAATACAAGTGAAAGATTCATGCATGCAGTAATGAAAGTCGCTGAATCAGTCTCTCTCCACAGAACATAACTCTCTGCATACTAAATTTATTTGTATCCCCTGCACAGCAACGGGCAAAATCTCATTTCTCCAAAATTTAAAATTCAGGGGAGAGCAACGCACGAGGAAAAAAATGTTTGGAGAGCTGCAATATGGTTAAATTGGCCGAGGGAGACAAAATCATTCATAGCACCCAGAGTATAGCCACAGCTAAATAAATGTATTAATGCGAGAACGAGGCATTTTCACGTAGGAACTAGAGTCTCACAACAGTTTGTTTGGTAAATAAGTCTCTATTTCATACCAATAATAATTTAGCATTTTACTCATGATTTAAACCTGACATAAACCTGATTCGTATGATTTTTTGAGTTTTCGGGATCCGAATAAATTTCTGATAGATATGAGCATTTACATCGGCGATTGGTATCACATAAACACGCGCACATATTTAGAAAGAGTTTAAATAAATACAACATTTATTATTATTGCCGATGCGTTTGAGCTATTCTTAATATAATTTTTAGACAAAGGTTTAATGACATTGTAATTTTGAAACAAATTTAACCGGGAAAAAATCCGGTAAACCAATGGAAACAGCGCCAATATAATTTGTTCCAACTTGCATGATGACTCAATTTGTAACGCCTCTAAAACCGTCCAGAGGGATTATCTAATGCAATCGATCTCGACATACACAATGAGCATAATCCGAGTGAATGGCTCGTTTGAAAAAGAGATTACATCAGAAAGAGGCAAAGAAAATAAAACGATAACAATCGGATCGCTTCAATGACGCCTTGGATGGTGGGCGTTATTATTATCTTCAGTTTGCTTTCGGCTATAAAACGATTGGAATGGAGAGAGATTAGCTCAAAAGTGATCACTAAAAATCCATAAAACAGCTTTTCAAATTAAAATATAGCCAACGTACAAAGGGAAGTTAACGCGCTAAATGTGACAACCATTATATAAATCAAGAGGAAAGCTTCCGAAGGGTTCATTACCCTCGGAACGTATACACAGTCATTTTTTCTTCCAAAAAGCCACTTTATCTCCCACCTTTTACCTTCCCGTAGCCAAACTCGGAATGGATTATCTGTTTCTTTCAGTGAAAGCTATCTGTGTAACTTCAAAATTATTGAACCAGACGTTAAATTTAAGTGAATGACATAAAGAGCAGAATGAATACAAATTGATAGGATTTACATTATTAAGCGGGAAGAATTGAAGCAAAAAAAACGTGAATCGAGTTGAAAATAAGCAGTTACATTCAAATTTTGACTATAATAAGGTGAAAAGAGATGGGAGAAAGCGAAAGGTCAACAGATATCTTAATTTGTTCCATTTCAATATAGGCTTAACAATATAAGTGACGATCAACAATGGTGCGACGAGTAAATACACGGGGAAAGAAATACATCCACGTCGAAAACCCTCAAACTTATCCCAGAATAAAAACATTTCCACAATTCGATCCATTACGAAATGCTATAAATATTTTTGTTTAAAACTAGCATTGCCATTAAATTCCAAGAATATTTAGCAATTTGGTCGGGGGAAGTGAAATGAACGAAACTAAAGCAGTGAATGGAGTTCGAGAGGAACCCATAAAAGGAAAGAACATAATGAAACCCTCTTGATGATGGTCAGTGTAGATTTCCAGAACAATAGAATTTGATTTACAGGATAAATGACGACCGAGGTTAAATAGTGGCACAGAAGTCATGATACCACAACTCTGGAAGCAACCTCAGGAGAAAGAGGGGTGTAAACATGTACCATCATGCACAAAAGCAAAGCGACTGAAAGAAACGAGGAGTCAACGTACGAAAACAAATATAAACATCTTATCGGTCTAAACAGATCGACAGTTTAAAGCCCCAAGTCAGGGATGCCCATACATTTGCTGAGAACAGACTGAGGGGCGCCAGCCACGCCGGTGGAAGGAAGACGATTTCGCGTGTCCCGGAGCCGAAAACACAGGAGCGTATAAAAAAAGACTCAACTCGTCGACAGGGTTGGTGATGGTGGGGAGAGGGACAGAGCGTGGCCGAGAAATGGATTAGAGGGAATTTGGAGGGCATGCACGCAGCCCGAAGGATAGGGATAGGTGGGGAGAGGGGGTGGGGTGACGAGCGAGAGCGAAAACACACACACACACATTAACGAGCGAGACAAAGAGAATCAACCTTGTTGGGGGGCTTCTCCGTACCTAGGCGATGGTGTGCATCCCGTTCTTTCCTTCGGCCCGACCTTGCAGAGGGGTACGACGCTTGCAGGGCTTTCCAACGGCGACGCGCTCGGCCCCGACCACAAGCTCCTTCATTTCCGTCCGACGCACCCGGAGCACGTCGCCTTTAAGAGACCATCACGCACGCACGGCCGTGCTGCCGGGATGGAGAGAGAGCGAGCGAGGAGGGTGGCGGTGGGTCGAGAGGGGGGTTGCCGCCGTCGCCGCCGAAGAAGTGGTCGGCGGGGGAGGGAGGGAGGCGGAGGACGTGCGGACGGGGGGGGGGAGAGGGGGTCGACAACGGGGGCGGACACGCGCGCGCGGCGGCCGGACGCACAAATGGCTTCTCACTCACACATGACACGCCAGGAGGGAGCACGTTAATCACGCAATCCGAGGATACGCACATAGTACGCCTCCATCAGCGGGGCACAGTTGGGGGCGCGGAGGACCACGCCGCGGCGACATTTCCGAGGGCAGCTAGAGCGGTCGGTCGACGGCGACAACCGCCGCGAGGAGGACCGTGGCGCGCCGTGGGCCCGGCCGCGCCGAGGGCCGCGAGGAGCGGGGACCGGCCCGACAGCCGGACCCCCTCCGCCATTCGAACCCGGACGAATATATTGACAGACACTACACGGTCAATAAATACGAGTAAATATATTGAAATATATTTATATATATAAACCGGGTTGTATATTATATGTGCTGTTGTACACAAACGAACACCGTCCTCCGCGGTCAGACAAGCGAAGGCGACTGGGGACGCGCGCGTGTCGAATGTCTGTGTGTGTTTCTCCGTGGGACAAGGAAAGATAGAGAGAGATTGAGGGCGGGGGAGGAGGGCGGCGTCGTAGGGGGGAGGGTGCGTAGAGAGGGCGGAATGGGAGAACCAAGGAGGGGAGAGAGTTCGGCGGACCGAGACACGCCGCTGGGAAGGGGGGGCGGGCCAAGCCGGCGATCCAGTCGGCCAAGCCGCACGCTGCCGGGAAGCGAACTGCCGAGGGTTCTATCCCCCCCCGAAACCTCTTTCTCTCTCTCGCTCCTTTCCCGACGCGAGCGTGAGCCACGCTGCTGCCCTGTGGCGAGAGAGGGAGGGATAAAAAATACGAGGTTGGCGGAGGGGGAGGGGCGGAGGAGTATTGGGTGGGAGAGAGTGAGTGGACCCCCAGAATAGGGGGCACGAGGAGGAGGGGAGTGAGAGGGAGATTGGTAGCGGCGGTGAGGGGTGGGTGCGTGTGTGTGCGTGTGGGTGAGAGAGAGGGCAGGTTGGCACGACAACAAAAGCCCCTCTGTCTCGCTAAAGTCCCTCGCGACCACTCTCCCCCATCTTTAGCAACTCCCCTCCCCTTTTCACGGAAAGAGGGAAAGACAAGGGGGGTGTTGGTAGGGGAGGTGTGCACGCAGGATGGGGAGGGGGCACTTCCTTCAAGGCACCCCTCCCCACCCCAAACACGGCCCGCCCCTCTTGTCCCCCTCCACCACATTCCCTGCCCCCCTCACCCCCCGACACGCGCGTATTACATCTCTCCCACCCTCTCCACCACCAGATGGGGGACACCCCAAACCCCAACCTCGCACACCCTACGAACGAACCCACCCCTTGTTTCCCCCCCCGGACTTCCTCCCCTCACCCTTAAAACCCTTACCCTCTACCGCCCTTCTCTACTCCTTCACTTTCTCCCCATTTCTCTCCCTCCCTCTTTCCCCCTCTCTCCCTACGTAAGTTGGGGATGCCCGCGCAAAAATCAATGACGAGGAGGATGACAGCGTAACCTAGCAACGCCCCGCGCTCCACCAATGGCAGCTCCCGTTGCGGACCTTGTGGGCTCTCTCGCACGCTTCCCTCCTCCTTTAACCCCGACCCCAACCGCCGTCACTTCGCCTCCGCCTCACCCTCTCCCGCCACCTCTCTCTCACCCCACCACCCCTCTCCCCTCACCGATACACCGCGCCTCCCGCCGCCCTCCACATCCCACCCACGCTTTCTCTCTCCTCCTCTGGTACCCCCTCCTTCGCCGGCGACTCCCTGCCCCCTTTCCCCTCCACCTCCCCCAGATGTCTTTCGCAACGCCAGTCTCCCAGCCTCACACCCAAGAACACGGGAACTCGATGCAAACCTCACCAATACGTGGAACTCCACTCGCTCTCGGTCGCCTCTCCCCTCTGCACCCTTGTACACACCCCGCCTTCCTCCCCGCAGAGTGAGAGAGGGGTGGGATTCGCTCACGTACCCTACCCCCGCACCCTTGCCATCTCCCGGCTCCATAGCAATCTTGTGGAGGAGAGCCGTGAAACATGAAACAGAAAGGTAGTTATTTACATATACATTACAGCTGGATCCTTCGATTCGGCGTCCGGCAAAGGGTATTCCTAGCAAACGGCTTACCCTGCTCTTAATTACGCCAATGGGCATCCTTGCCCTTATAGCCTCGGCCCGGGAAAGGGAGGAATAAACGCGTCTTGGTCTTGGGTAAAACCTTTAGAGTGCAGAGGAAGGGTCACTTTACGAGTTAATCCTTAGGAGCCACACAGGACCTATATTGCACAACTCCCTCGGCTGGACAAGTAAAAAGGAAGAGGTATCGGAAAGGGGTTGGAGGAGGAAGAGGCGACGAGAGTTGATGTGGAATGGAGACATGCGGCTAGGGCTCTCTGGGTTAATTGAGGAGGACTGGGTAAGTGGAGGAAAATGTGGGCATTAACTAGAAACGCGGGTGCAAAGGGAAGCTCCTCCAGTTGAAAGGCAAAACCTGTATACTCAGGGCGATTGGAAAAATCCACTACTATCCGCAACCTAATCTGCCCAATGAAAGGAAAGAATCGCTGTGTTTCTTTTATTCATTCATCCTTCCTTCTGGGTTAGTGAGGAGGGTATCGAGGAAATCCGATATCAGGAAAGTCACGTCCTCAAAATATATATCAACAGAAACGGACGTTGTCATTGTGAATGGCTGCGGTATCTGTAGGGAAGGCAATAAACTCTGCCACCAACCCGCCAAAAAAAGTAAGGCATGGTTTTCATACAAAAATAATCCCCATGGATTGGCTGCCAGAGCTATTATATACCTCTTGCTGTTTCCGGATTCATCCGCCAGTAAATAAAGGTTAGAAAAAAATTCACGTTCCATCTCGGAATCAAATGCAACATTATCAACGGTCACTTTTGGGCTCTCCCATTAATATCCCCATCTCCATCCATTTTAATCAATCTAGGGGGCGAAACGAGAGAGGAAACCTGGCAGTTCCGGAGCCATTCTTTCGAGAAGTCACGGCTGAAAGTCCCTCTCGAAAAGAAAGAAAAAAGGAGGAAGGAGGCTGCACTTCGCCTGCGAATCACAAAACGTATAAAGAAGGGGTGGTGGGCGAGTGGAGGAGGAATGGAGAGAGCGAGGGAGAGGAGATCGGAGGGGTTCAGGGGGGGTTGCGGGGAGGGGTATGTGAGTCGGAACCAGTGGTGGCCAAGAAGAAATGGGAAGGTGAGTGGAGGAGGAGATCGTGAGAGAGTTTAAGGAGGGGGGGGGAGCGAGAGAGGATGAGGGAGATACATAAAACGGACCAGATGCTCGGGGCGAAGGGAAGAAGAGGCGGGGATGGGAGGGAAGGAACGCCAAGAGATGGGAAGGAAAGGGCATTCCTTATGGAGCATTTGTTTTCATTACGATCCGCTCTCGCAGACTGCCTGCTGCCTCGGGAAGGATTCGGCTGGGGCGGTCGAGGGGGAAGCGGCGGAAAGGCAAGGGAGAGGAACGGAGGGAGAGCGAGAGGAAAGAAGACGTGGAGGTGGTGGCGGCGGGGAGGGGACGGATAAGGCCGGGGGGGGGAGCGTCGGGAGACGGTGGAGCTGGATGCTGGAGACCCGGTGGGAAGAAGGGACGAGCAAGGGAAGTGGATGGAGACAGAAGTGGAGGGAGGGATCGCTACGGGCCATCAGCGCATTAATTGCAATATGAAAGGAAGAGGAAGGTGCTATTTTTTTAATGAGAGCTCTAAACGTAATAAGGTTAAGTTTGGACCGTAAAAAAGGCTTCAGAATATCCGTTGATGATAATAATAATAATAACAATATTTTATCCAATAATGAAATAATGAAGAGGATCCCAAAGGCGAAAAGATGGATTGTTAACCACTCATTAAAATTAAACATGAGAACATGATGA
Organism: Hetaerina americana; assembly: GCF_022747635.1. Lineage (NCBI taxonomy): Eukaryota > Metazoa > Arthropoda > Insecta > Odonata > Calopterygidae > Hetaerina > Hetaerina americana. The sequence continues at coordinate 1,349,016 of NW_027287084.1, read as the reverse complement.
AATACAGATTGACGGACAAGTCAAAGAGTACACAGATTATTACGGGACGTATTCGAGTGTGCGGCTACACTCGCAAATAAATGTTCCAGAAAGCCCAAGTGTACCAACCATCCGCGTCGTAAATTTAGGTCACATTTAAAAAAAATAGATCATGCGATCAAAGTTACGGAATAATTCAGGTTAGATTCTGAAGAAATAACAGTAGTTTTGCTATGGATATCAAACTGGAACATAGTTCCGCCTTATATGTGATGGATCTCCAGTTACCCATATTCCTCCTTCGATCTCTTATATTTATCTCATCCCATATATTCCTCCTCTGGAAGTTCTTCCAGTTTGACTTAAAGGGAATCTGGAAAACTTTTCAAAGGAGATGGAAGGAGGAATATGGGTAACTTTTCTAGGATGATATGGAAGTTTTCCACTGCCCATGAGGTGCACTAATGCAGAAACATGAAGTTTACAGGAGAATCAGCCAACCTTATAATCCGTGAGACGCTCAGAAAGTGGAATAAAATCCATTTTAATGACATTCGTTCGTGGCATGCAATGGGCTATGCGGCCGAAGTGTAGATAAACGACCGAGATTACAATTTTATTGCCTGTTCATTCTTTGATGTTTCAATCCGAAGATTGGTTGACTACATCTCTCTAATCCTCCCTGTTTGATACTAATTCTTTTACCCCTGACTAGCAATTGTCTCATTCGCTGTATAAGGCGCGGGTGTTTACACAACCTTGCCAGGCGGCTTTCAAATATGAAAGCATATCTGAATAAACACCTACACGTCAGTGATTTTGTTAATCGCGAACTTTCCTTCCTTACTACATGCGTGCAGTACCTATATTTTCTCATCACAATAACTGCATTATAATTTAAAAGCTTTAAAATTAGAATTCAAAAATGAAATTAACATTTGAGGACAATGCAATGCTTGATATTTTTGATAAACAACTTCATAAAATCATTATCTACGTCTGATGGACTACAGAAAATGATCTTCGGAGGATGAAATCGAGTCGCAACCCGTCATATCCCAATCTTAGAGCTGTGACCGACTTTTTGAAACTTTTCCTACATTCCTATATCATTGGTAACCTAAGGTAGACTCAATGAAATGTTTACTTGTTACTCAAAGGGTAGCCCTTCAATTAAATACGTTTGGTGAACTATGTACAATATCCATAAGAAAATGTGATCACTCAATTCTCACAGCAACCATCAGAACACTATGCATGCAGAGATATAATCCTCGGAGAATGAAGAACTCAGGCAATTGAATCGCACCCATGACGTGATCAGATAGATTACAGTTGGAATGCTTACGAGGACTTAATTATCACATCGATGTTAAAAAATATAATTGAGTCATTGTCCCAAATATGTTCATTGTAAATGAACTTCGTCATTGATCCTCAGAATCAACAAAATGAGTGCAATTCACTCATTCACTGACGAATGGATTTTAAACAAGAATCTGTAAATTTAATTTATCGAGTGTTTAACCAAGTCAACAACTCCCTCATATCACAGCACCGTTAGTGTTTGCGGATCTTGTTTTTATTGCCATTTATTTAGCAGCTTTTAACAGACAACACAACATATGATGAAACATGCTTTGAAGTGAGGGCTATTTAAAAAATAATATAAACATTCGACGGTTAATTTGTTAGACTTATTGCATCAATATCTAAACTTCAATCAGATCAAAGCATAATATTTGTTTTACCTGCAATCCATTTCATTTGAAATTATTTTGTGCCAACCAAAGCTATACAAGCATTTTTAGCTGCCTCTTCATTCTACCAAAAGCGGCCGTGAATACGTTGCCAAAACAATAGTATTTATTTAATAATTGAATCAGGTAGCGTTAAATACAAAGCAGCAGCTCTGGCACAGCCAAAAAAATAATTAAAGTAGACAAGCGTTTAAAAAGAAATTCGCGCATAAAGGGTTTCCGAAAATAACGAAACATGGTAAGGAACGCTCGTTTTAAATGAATTTCAGCTGCCTGGAAAAAAATGACAAGAGAAGAATTAAAAATGCTTTTAACTGTATTAAAAAAAGCATAAAATAACATTTAAACACTTGGTAAGTTTCATCAATCTTGCATAACATTGCTATACAATAGCATCTAAAAATTAATGCCCATGAGTTACATTAATGTGTAGTCCTGAGACTCGAATGAAAAGATGTATGTTTTTAGTCATTTGAAGCAGCCAAGAGCACTTAGTGGAAATAACTCAGCGGTACATTTCATGGCAACACTGGAAAACAGCAAACCGAATAGCACTGGATAGTATTTTCATGGATCTTTTTGACACGAGGGCAATTATCTCATTGAAATAGGATATTGCAACGAAAGATTTCGCGTGAACCAGACGAAATTTTCCATTTAATTAATGCAAAACTTAGTTTAATACTTAATATTAAGGTTTAATAAGAGAGGCTGAAATGTTAAGTTTAAGGCTGCCTACAGCCAGCTCAACCGGTTACCATAATTAATTGGTTAACACCATGCCCGCAATCTGGAATAGAAAGAACGATTTCAAATCTAAATTTCAACTTTCACGACATGGATATGCACGCAAACGGAATTTTTTTTAGAACAGATTTAACTTATTATGTGGACGAAATAAAACCTCCATTGAGATGACAAGCATTTACGCAGTATAATGCCGACACTGAGGAAAATCCGGTATTTTCACACGTGTTAATGTTCTATGATTAACTGCCGCCTTTTGTGAGTAATCAAGTTTCCATAAATATGATTAAAATCTCACAACCGAGACGACATTAAGTTTTAAGGCTCTTTTAACTCATAGGCTTTAAATCCACTCGCCCATGTATGCGACGAAATTCGGTTAAAAATATCTGCACGACACCAATGACGGAGGAATAGCGATAGGGCCGGCCAGAGTGACACGCGACTTGGCCTTTCGTGACACTTCACTCTTATAAATGGGGAGCGAGGGAATGAGCTTTTATTCATTGTGCTTCCCACTTACGCCAGCGGATGAGCACTACTACAAAAAAGTACGGGCGTCATGGAAAAATAACCAATCAGCTTAAGAGTTCGATGAACTGAAACGCGACCGAATGGCGATTCGGGAAAGCGAGGACACTCGCGAAAGTGCCTTCTTTATTTCCGTGGGCTTCGGCACGCAAACTGATTGGGTCTCGACGACAAAAAACTACCCGCAATAAAAAACCAACAGAGTGGCGATTTCCTCCGAATGGAAGATTTACAATAAAGAGGAAAATGACGAGGCATACTACAGGACATTGTTGTACTCAATGACGTCGCCGAGCAACGGAGAAGGGAATAAGAACGCAGTAGAGCCGACGACCTCTACCACCGGTTGAGAGGACCATAAAACAGGAAGTGATATCGCGAAGCGATTGGAGCGACGAATGAAAATGAGAAGAAGGGAAGAAAAGTCTGAGAGCTCACCTTGTCTTCGGCCTCCTCGGCTCGTGTTTCGGCCTCCACCACCCTCTGCTCCAGCTCCGCCAGCTGTAAAGGGAAAACAAAGATACAGCCCATTATAATCACGTCACTGTCACCAATTATACATACATTTACAAATTTATTTTATTCATTCATATACCCTGCAAGCCACCGCTAGGGTGTGTGGCAGGGGGTGAATACACACCAGAATAATTTTACCTGAACATGACCCTACCGCGTTCGAAAAATATTATTATGATCCCCTTCATTTTTTTAATCTTATTCATGCCACTGCCCAAGTTTGTTTGACGTTCCATTTCATAAAGATATTTGCCAAATAATTTCTTTTCAAAAACAGGGTTCCGCGTCATAACCGCATACAAAAATGGTGGCAAGGAATATTTGGCTAATATTTATCTTCTTCTTCAGAAATAAGGGGAAAACACACTATATTAGTGAGAGGATTTTGACTTATTGGGATTTCAACAGACTTTGAGGCTCCCCGAATCCGTCTGACATACCCAGGCGTCTTTGTAAGTGATCGCGATTTTGTGGGTAGGGTAACTAAAAGAAGGACATCATTCATTAAAATTATCTGAACCACACACTTTTCTATATTTAACGTTTTCACTAAATGTAGAAAGGTATTAGACTGTGGTCAAGTTTTAACTATCAAAATGATATTTCAATAAATTACTTAAAATATTTCATCCACTTCCTTTGTTAAAATATGAAAACTTTTAATTTTATTAAATTGAAAAACTATGGACACTATTTGCTTCACTTCTTCTGTACTATACATATCGTCCTAAAATTAAGCGATTTGGAAATAGGGCGACCACGAGTTTTTATCAACTATTACCTTTGAAGAAAGGCAAGAACATACATAATTATAAGAGGGCATTTAAGGATGTTTTTATTTCTTTTACCAAAACTCAATAAGGATCGAAAAGCTTTGTAGAAGGAATTACGAAAGAGATTATCCAGTCAAGAGATAACCTTATTTCATCTTGGCACACAATTGTGCACAGCATTTTGGACACAAGGTCTTGTGTCCAATATGCTTATTTTATTAAGGTAACATAATATTTTCAATATAACTGTAAATATATTATTTATTACTACTACGTAACGTTTATTATACAAGGAAACCACATTTACGGAGAAAATACTGTACTGGCCACTTAAACTTTTGCATATGTGCAACCTGCATGTCTTTTTTTTCAGGTACAGAGTTCCAATATAATATTGAGAAAAATCAGGGGAAACTCCTAAGGGATCAAAACCTTCGGCAAGAATATGAGGTAAATCGCTTCTTTGCAGGCCTGCCAAGCAAGTGTTGAAATGTCAAGAATTATAGTAAATAATTATGGTAGCATATAAAGTATCAAACATTTATTTTAACAAAAATTAAATACCAATAAACGCCGTCTGAAAAAATTGAAAAAACATCTGCTCTTCCTTTTCCCAAGAACCAAAGGAAAAGGGATAAAAATGTTATGCGAATTATTTTACACAAAAATACATCTCTCGCCTTCTTAGAAAGTAAACGTATAGGAATACATGGCGTTTTGCGTGCACAATAAGAATAGAAGCAGACTGTGAGTATAAAAAACAGTAAAGACATCAAACTTTGCTGCTATTAAGACAAGGAACGGGCATCTTAAAAACTGTTAAGTAACTTTACGAAAGCAATTTGGTAGACTTACTTAAGATCAGCTTCTGAACCAATGCCAAGCCATAACATTCACAAAATACACTAAAATAAACGGCATAATGCGGGTAGCTGACAAAAATTCATTCAGGTAGATAATCAACCATAGGCAGCGGGATGTTGAAGACTTTAATTGAGGGGAGAATGTGAGGCAAACGAGGAAAGGGAAGGAACAGGATAGGGATGTTGGACGGGATGAAGGGAGGAAGAAAATACTCAGAGCTGAAGAGGGACCTGATGTGAAGTAGGATGTTGTGTTTTGCTAGGGGTCACAAATTATTTAATTAGTAATTATGTCCATCCAAAAACCTACCTTAACCGGTAGATTACCCAATAATAATAATAATCAACCATACCGACGCAAAGAAAGGCACAAAAAATGCCCGAAAAAATAAATACCTTCTGATAGTAAACGAGGTCTTAGGGTGTAAAGAAAGCATTAGTGGACCCATATTTACATAACATGTTTGAGCATCATTGGATATGCCCCTAGTATAGTGACAACTAATACCCACAAGGTCATATTTCTAATCACATCTCCCTTCGCACAACACTACAAAGACAAAAATTAGCGTGCGTTAGTTCTTCCCATTATGCGTTCATGATTGCATTAAACCGAGCAACATAAAGAAACACGAAAACAATTTTAATTAAGCAAAAACGGAAATTTTATGTCAGAATGATATATTTCCTGAGGAGGCAAGAAAACTGGATGTAGAGCATTTTGATTGGTTGCAGAATGCAGAAGACGGTTGAAGAGGGGAGAATATTAGTTAAGCAAGCCAGGAAAGGGGAGGAAAAGAATTGGCGTTTTGGACGGAATTAAGGGAAGGTAGAATGCATACGGGATTGTAGAATGTATACGGGATTGTAGAATTCATGCGAGATTGAAATATTTATTTTAGTGTAAGGTGTAACACTTCAGGTCTTGTCTTGGTAGGTGAAACTTATAAATGTCCGAGGGTCCTCCAAAAACCTACTTAAAACGAAACACTTCCATAGTAATAATATTTTCTCCCCTAACTTTTCCGCAGGCATATGATATTAGCATAAAACACGCTGGGTATGACAATGTCAGAGGGGCCTTTGAATTCTAAGGTCCTGCAATTTTTTCTCGGCACTGAGATGTGGTTGAGTCTTAAACACGTGGTCACTCTTGATGAATGAAATAATAAAGCACTACAATGTATATGGTCATATGGCTTCCAATACGAGGGTTGCTATTTATGTTTTGAGCCTAATAATGAAAAGACAGTAATTTATTGCTGAAAATGGCTTTTCTGTTTTTCGAAGTACTCTCCATGATAATCAATACTTTTGCATGCGTTCGAACTAATTTCCGTAACATTTTTTCCACTCCGATTGAGGTACCTCCAAAACATGGATTTTGAATGCATCAACGGCTTCTTCAGGCTCTGAAAAACGTTGACCACACATTTTTTTCCAAATACACGGGAATATACAGAAGTCATTTGGTGCTGAATTAGGGCTGTACGGAGGATGACCCATCAATTCGACGTTTTGGTCAGTCAAATAGGTAGTTGTTTCAGCCGACCTGTGAGAGCTTGCATTGTCATGATGAAGAATGACTCTTCGTAGCCGCTTCTTTTTCCTTATTTCACCAAGCACTTCTGGAAAACAAATGCTCATGTACCATTCAGAGTTCACGGTTCTACGTTGCTCTAACGGTGCAGTTGCCACATGTCCAATTATTCCGAAGAAACAGGCGATCATTTGCTTCGATGTTCTTCGTACACGAATCACTTGTCAGATTTGGCTCGTCTTGGAAGACCCATAGTGTGGATTGTCATTTTGCTTCCGGCTTGTACGCAGAAATCCAAGATTCGTCACCTGTGTAGATGTTACACACAGCTATTGATGCACCGCGATTGTATTTCTTGAGTATTTATTTGCGCCAATTGACACGAGCACCTGTTTGAGCTTTTGTCAAATTATGCGGGATCCAATGCCAACAATTCTTTTCACAGTTTCAAATGTTCATACATTATGTTATTGATTCTCGTCATGCTAATCCCCAATGATGCCTCAATCTCACGATTAGTCACATGACGATCTTCCTTCACTAGTTCTTGCACAGCGTCAATGTTTTCCGGCACAACAACTGATTTTGGACGACCTTCACAACTTTCGTAGCTGAGCGGACGTCGGCCATGATGAAATTCGTTATACCAGCGTTTCACAGATGCAAAGGATGGGGCTTCATAGCCCAAAGTGGAAAGAAGTTGATCGATCCACTCCTGTCTTGATAATCCACGTCGAGAGTCGTAAAAATCATCGCAAGAAAGTGTTCACGAGTTAACTCCCATTTTTTCGGTGCGACAAAATTTTCATGGACTGTAAACAACCCAAGTTATGATCGAACAACAAAATGTTCTGAAGAAAGTTAGCGTTAAAAGGGTCAAACTTTCAAATGGAAACGTCAGATGGCGTCTTAAGCAGTTAGTGTTGTCAAGGCTCAAAATATAAATAACCACCCTCGTAAAGAGAGAAGTGATGGCGTCGTTTCCACCAGAATTCAAATATCTTGGAGACTGAACTTCCGACTGCTTTCGTGATGGTCCGAGTGCATTCGCTTGTTGGGGGAGGGCGAGTCTTTATGGTTGAAGGGGGCCTTTAAGTAGAGGTTGCCAAAACTACTCTCCAGATAGAGATGGAGTAAAAGGCATTACCGTCCCTTGGCCTTGAAGGCAATTGGTGTCTTCCGAGACTATGCTCCTCCAACTCGCATCTCATTGACCGTTCTCTATCTGCGAGTCATTATGCTTCCTCTTCCCTTTTCTTACGCGTCACTACGATACATGCATTCTGGTACAGTGCACAAGAACTGTACGCCATCACCCGTTTTCTCCAATTGGGTGGTTTAACACCCATCCAAATTCATCGATTGTCGAAGTGATGGTGCTATAAATGAGAAAAATCGGCGTTAATGTTCGATAGTGGCTTCGACAGTTCAAAGAAGGTCGCACATCGTTGTGCGATGACGAACCCAAGAAACTAAGACCACAACGCAGCCAGTTTTCCAAGTTATGGGGTGAGCAGTTTGCCGGAAAATATTGAAAAACCTCAGAATCTGAAGACACCTTGCACAGTAAATGATGGGGCTATCTTGTGGTAAAATGCCTTTTGCGATTTGATTTGAAAAATTAATATTCTCAATCAAAAAAAAAGAGGGGACGCGGTAGCCCAGTGTGTACGCCCAGCCCATGTCTAGCCCATCACTGGTTCGACTCCTGGTGAAACATCTGGGCGCACTCAGTTAAACCCAAGTTTATGTAGGATGGTTTGAGGCGTCACTTTGTGGAAGCAAATAATATCGGAAAAGAAAATACATTACTCTTCCATATATATATATATATATATATATATATATATATATATATATATATATAAATGTATGCTATAACATTAAGCATCTCCGTTAACCACATCCGTACCGAGGGAGATGGTTAAGAGACAAAAACTCAAGAGTGGACCACAACGCCAGCAAAAAGCTGATTTCCTGCTGACTCAAGAGTAACAAGTAAGTACGTCAACCTCTTCTCCAAAATAAAATTACCAATTACGAGGGATTAATGTTAATAATGTTAAAGTTAGGCCATTTTAATCGTGATTAACGTCTTTACTCGTTGATGGTTACGGCTTGATCCCAGTTAACACATTTATGCAAAATGACGAAGAAAAAGTTCGATTTCATGCCAATATTAAGATAAAACAATCGAAAAGATATAACACAGATGAAAAAAAAAGGGTTCGAAAAATTCTGGGGTCAAGGATGTAATGCCGTGCGAATACAAGCAGGAGACGATTTTCCAACGGAACTAGTGTTTTTCCGAAGTCAGCACCAGACAGCCTTCTTTTAAGTAGGGAGGCGTTGAAGGGAGGAGAGGAGTAATCGTGTTGGCCTGCCAGCATGCATGCGACGTTTCTGTTTTGCTGTTTTGGTCAACATACCTCCCGTCCTAGTCTACAACTCGTCGCATTAAAGGCTAAACATATTAATGGTACATACTACTGGATTCGAGCATGTAGACTTGCGCATGCGCTTCCTTCCTAGCGGAAGGCTTTTAAGTACCCTGCGCATGGAAGGAAGCACCCAACGATGCACGAATTCTGCAACACGATGGTGAAAAGACGACAGGTGGTACAGAAAGAAGGGTAGACTGAATCACAATTTTATTTGTGCATCAGGATCACCAATTAGGAGATATCTGAAATTAATCAACCTCAGGAATGCAATTCAGCTGAGCTCACTGAGGTGGCAGTGTCTTTATGAAATGTAATGAATGTCCATTACCTGCATAGCTACCAATCCGAATGATACGTACACAGGGCCTTTTGGTAAAAACACTTTATTGTGCCGAAGAGCAGGGCCGACTTTGATGAATAACGTCATTATCTGATGAAATAACGGTAGAGGGGAGAGGATTTATTCGTGTTTATATATATATCGATTGCACGGAAAAACTCACACGAGCGGCACAATAATGGGCTGACACAATATAACACAAATAGATTAGAATAGCAACATTTGAAAGGACACTCACACGGTAAATTGTTCGAGGTTTCGGCTCTCTCAGAGGCCTTCTTCAAGTGAGACTCACTAGCCAGTCTCACTTGAAGAAGGCCTCTGAGAGGGCCGAAAGCTCGAACAATTTACCGTGTGAGTGTCCTTTTAAATGTTGCTATTCTATGCTATTTGTGTTATATTGTTTCAGCCCATTATATATATATATACACACACACGCACACGACCGTGAATGATGTGGATAGGGATTAATTATGAACGTAAACGGAGGGTGTTTAACTTAAGGTGAGATGTGCTGTAGAATTGAATTACCTCTTGATGAATTGTGAGGCAATGTGGAATGGAGCTACCGCGAAGAGCTGCGTAAAACATTCAGCACACGAGGCCTGAGTCGTACTTGCGACGGATGATTCCAAATGGTTCCAGGAAGTACAACTTGTTTCTTTTCTGTTCAAAATGCGCAGTTTCTAGGATAAATGTGGACGGTTACTCGAGATCAAATGCTTTGCGAAGAGTTGAAACTTAGTAGGAGTACTGTTTCTTTTTATTTAACCATACCAGTAACTTCGGACCATTTGACCCACACAAACAGTACTACCATCTTGACATTCAAGTTTATAAACGCCTGATTTAGCAATGCACAGTTAAGTCATTTGTGGGAAAGAATAAAAAAAATAGGCTTTCCAAAAAATCACGAAACAGGTTCCAAATAACTATCGTTCCGTGATATATGCAATGAATGATTGTTACAATGTACATGTATCTTTCCTCTAATTAATAGGGTTTCCGCAGGTTTTTCACACCCCCCTTCTCTACGTGGATGTTTTCATGCGTGGGTTTTTTACCAGGTGAGCAATGCCACGCTCTCCCTAGCTTTCTCCATAAATCTCATTATTTATTTAGACTTTCATCATTTTATTGCTCTCTTTCTCACTGTCATTTACTTTGAATATGTGTGTATATGTAGGTGCATCCTTAATTTATATATTTATATGCATGTATACATATATGCATACATATATGGATATACAGGGTTCGTCCGGAAAATAAGTGTACTGAGCTCAGGAAAAAAAATTCATTACACTTTTACATATCTTAAGCTAATATTCCTCAAAATAGGACCCTTGTGAGTCGATACACTTGTTCCAGCGGCGTTCCCATTCCTGGAACGCTCCCGCGAAGGCATCATCGGGAACCTCTCGAAGACACGTCGTCACGGCCTCTTTGACGGCGTCCAAAGTCCCGTATCGCGTTCCTTTCAAACTTCTCTTTATCTTCGGGAACAGAAAGAAGTCCGGTGGTGCCAAGTCCGGGCTGTAGGGCGGGTGCGGCAGCGTTGCCACGCCGTGCTTGGCCAAGAAGTCCGACACGACAAGCGCGGTGTGAGTCGGCGCATTGTCGTGATGCAGCCGCCAAATGTTTTTGCTCTGTAATGGTTCCCTAATAATCTCGTACACTATTGTTTTTGGCACATTACACTGCTCTGCTATCATCCGAACACTAAAACGACGATCAGAGTTCAGTACATCGCGAACTTTTCGCACATTTTCGTCGGTGAGTGTCGTTGATGGGCGTCCAGGCCGTGGTTCGTCGTCGACCTCTTCTCTGCCCTCCACGAACATCTTGTGCCACCGAAAGATCATGTTTCTGGACATGGCTGACTCCCCGTAAGCCTGGTTAATCATACCGACAGTTTCGGTAGACGATTTCCCAAGCTTTACCGCAAATTTGATGGAATAACGCTGCTCCAAAAACTTCGGCATCGCGTTCCGTGACGTGGGTCGAGCGTGGAGGTTCGCGTTAACAGAGCTCCTCACTATACCACAGCTCAGAGCCGACTGCTTTTTCAGCGTCGCTTGCCAACATACCCCCCTCCAATCGCAGCCCGTCAGAGCGGTGCTGGGCGCGCCTGGAGCGGCGGGAAAAAATCAGTACACTTATTTTCCGGACGAACCCTGTATATATATATATATATATATATATATATATATATATATATATATATATATATAAATATATATTCCTTTTCTTTTCGATGTGCAAACCTGTGCATAATGAATGTATCTGTCTACATGTATTTATGTGCATATACAGTATGCATGTAATTATAAATTTTGTCTAATATCATAGGTATACGACGATGGGTTAAATGGAAGAAGGGACCACTAGGTCTTAATTTCGCCCCCAATAAAGAGCTCTATCTATCTAAATTCACCATGTTTTCACTACGACCCAAAATTATCAACAAAAAAAATTACACACCGACCGAGTACTGGAAAATACTCCGTGAATCTTTAAAAACGATTAGGTATAGACTATCGCTGGAAAAAATCAAGGCGAACGTTTCTCGCACAGCAGTGGATAATCCAGATTTGTGCGTGTCTCCAGCAAAGCAAAAGATTACCCTCGTCTCGGAAATGCCGCTGGTGCTGGTGACAAATTAAGTATTGATTGCGGTGCAATGACCTACGAGTTTCGTGAACCGTGGAAATAAGTAACGAGCGATTTCCTGAGTGACCAATTGGAGTTCATTGAACACTGCTATCGGGATAAAACTCTCAGCAATTCAAATCCAATCTTCAAAATCGCCCAGAAAAGAAAAATATTAAATGCCTTCAAAAATAATTTTAAAAACTATGGCAAATGCACATTCTTACGTACCGAAAAAATATTTAAATAGTGGATAGTTAGGAAAGAGATTTAAGACGCCGTAAAAATTGCATAGTTTTACTATCATAAAAATTATAGATAATATTAAATCTATTTTTATTTTTGTAAATAAAATCTACCACAATTCGCATGGCTGACAAGACGCTGATACACATTGCATCGAATATCACTTTATTAACCCGAGGGAGTAATTAATGTTATACATATATAATAAATAGACGATGCTGCCAAGAAGTTTATATTAAAACAAATTAAACTCAATTCCTATGGCCTTAAAGTCTCCACAACACTATTCCATTTATGTTTGCAAAATATTCACTCCAAAACAGATTTCAGCTCCAAAAAGAGAAAACGGATGTTAGTAAGTCAAAACAACTTCTCGACTCTGCGGACTAATTGTGAGTTCCACTACTAAAGGAATGATTATTCACGTGGTATACTTAGCCTTGCGCCACGTTAATCCGAGCCCTAAGGCCTCCACCACAAGGCCTACGAAGTTCTCTATGATCAAGCATCAGCCAATCTCAAGATTTCCCAAACAGTACAAAAGTTTTCTCCCGCAATATTGGCTTCCTCAGTTACTGGTAATTTTTCTAGCACCATGCACTACACAATTCTTATTATCTTTCAACCTACCATTCTACTCTCCATTCACATTGCAAAATCTCCCCAATCTAACTTTTTTGCCTTTACATTTTCCTCGATAACTTCCCCCTTCTATCTTGCCAAACAAATTATTATTCTCTTTCCCAAAAATTATTTTTTTTCCATCTTCCTCGAATCATAAGAGCAATCTTTCCTAAATCATAATAATAAAACTGATGGCAGGAGTGGGAATGTTTTGGAATCGAATTCCAATGAATAAAAATATTGTAGCATTCATCACAATATGATAAAATGACTAGATCGGTTTCGGACGCATTATCAAGTGCATCATACAACCCTTAATGATGATGCGCTTTAAAACCGTTCTGCTCATGTCAATACAAGAATTTGTACAAAATATTTTCTTATGCCCATTCCACTATAATTTAAATACTTAAATATAAATCTATCTTCCAGGCTCAAAATCCTATCGCCTCATCCTAAGGATGGATCCAAATGGAGCGGAGGGGATAATGACCATGGGAGCCACCTTGGGAGTATATTTGGCCTCAATACGTACAACTCAAAATATACACTAGATCATTGATGTAATACATGTATTACGTCAATGTTCAACACTAATTGAGAACACCTTTTTGACCCCGGGCATCAAATTATCTAATGTGGAGTGCTTTGCTGTATCTAAGTTAGTGAGATCAGTTAAATTTATTGAAATCATTTCCAAACTTCTCTGTAAGAAAAAAAGACTATAAACTTATTTATGTGCATTTATGAAAATTATATCTCCCCACAGAGGTGTTCTAGATGTATTAGTGTCTTAGCCATACGGTCTTCACCATTCATCTACTAATCTCTCCACTCGAGAATTCCAACTCCTATTATCGACACCATCTTTTCCATAAATACCTCTTCCTTCCAAAACGCAGGGCCAATTTGGATGCAAATGTACAGTTCAAGTGGTACTCGCTCAACTTGCTCTAAATAATGTTCCCTTACTCTTTGATTAACTTACCCCAACGGATTGATTTATTTCCTAACTTACATTTTATTGGGGTTTATCTTCACTTGGTACATTTCCATATGAGCCCGCAGGAAATTCTTCAGTGTCACAAGTCTCTTGGTAGACTTGCATAATAGAGATATAAAATCTTCAAAACTAATTACCGTAACCAGCTGAATACCTACTTTTATTCTCTCTCCATTACCCATCTCCCGTATCTTTTCGTCTGCACCGGCAAAATGTAGTTGTGACAATAGAAAACCGTTTTATTCCGAAGAACAATATCTAAAACTAAATTCTTTAAAATGCTATCCTTATTCGTGCAGTCTGTTATATGTATGTAAAGCTTCCTGACCATGACGTCTATCCCACAAACGTTTGTATTAAATTCTCTATTTCTTCCCCTTTTTTTCAGAATTTTCTTTTTTTCCTTTTCTCAAGAATTATATCTAATGTATGATCGTACCATACTCTCACAGACATTTTATTTATGCATGGGAAGGCCCAGAAGTACCCGGCCTGACCTAGAGATAGCGGTAGTTGTTTGAAAAATACCACTCTATTAGAAAGTATGCAACCTATTAAGAATATGTTTCAAATTTGAAGTCGCCACGTTGATTAGTATTTGTCTGGCAGCCATGAATAATGAATTTGTTTCAGTGAATTTGTGAAAATGGAGAAACTTGGTCATCATTATGCGATACAGTACTTTTTTTGAAAGGCAGCAGCCCAACAAATATAAAAGCTGAACTGGATTCTACTCTATGTGAGCCTGCTCCTTTGTTTACAATAGTAAAATATTGGGTAGCAGAGTTTAAACGAGGCCATATGAACTGTCAAGACGAGCATCGTATTGGTCAACCAAATGAGGTGACGACCCCAGAAACGATAAAGAAAATCCACGAAGGTATACTGGATGATCGTCGACAGAAAGTACGCGAGCTAGCAGGCATAATAGGCATTTTGAAAAATGTGGTAAATCGCATATTAACTGAAAATTTGAACATGAGAAAACTGTGTGCAAGATGGGAGCTCACGCTTGAGCAAAACCAATGTCATGAAAATGTTTCAATTGAGTGTTCAGCAAAGTTTCACAGCAACATAGCAGAATTTTTGTGCCGTTTCATAACCATGGGTCCATTACTTCACAGTCGAGACATAATAACAATGAAAACTATGGATTAAAAAGGGAGAACTGGCTCCAAAGAAGGCGAAGACTGTTCCATCTGCAGGCAAGGTCTAGGTGTCGGTTTTTTGAGATTCGCGGAGGATAATTTTCATTGACCATTTTGAAAAAGGAAAAACTATCAACGGCGAGTATTATACGAACTTATTGCATCGTTTAAGCGAGGAAATCAAGCAAAATCGGCCTCATTTGCCTAGGAAGAAAGTGTTGTTTCATGAAGACAAAACACCAGCTCATTAATCCGTTATTTGAAAGCCAAAATTCATGAATTTAAGTTTGAATAAGTCACCTCATGCACCTTATTCGCCACATTTAGCCCCCTCGGATTATTTTCTGTTCGCAAACTTGAAAAAATGGCTCGGTGGTCAAAGATTTTCCAACCGCGAAGAAGTGATGTCGGCATTCAATGGTTATTTTGAGGAGTAGGACAGTTCTCATTATAAAAAATTATCGAACTTATTGAACATCGCTGGGAAAAGTGTATAGAGCTGCAAGGAGATAATGGTAAAAATAAATATATTTTTTTCCAAAATTTGTTTTCTTTGCCGGGTCGGATAGTTCAGGGATTGCCCTCGTACATTCATGGTACAAGGAAGAAAAATACTAAGCCTAGCGAATTCTTCGGGTTAAACTTCTTTCTCGTAATTCCAACGAAACAACAAAAAAATACTCTTTATGAATCTACTACCTTGATCAAAAGTTCCCGGAATAACCACCGTGTGGCGCTCCCATCGTTCCGATTTGAGTTCTGTTTTTTTTTGTTAAATTGGTACATCTGTTGTTGATATTCCCTTTAAATCTTAGTGTCATAACTTGACATTTGCAAAAGTTACGTAGCCAAGAGTACATCTATCTCTGTGTGTGTTGGCGATTTTTTACAATTGCAGAAATGGATTTAAATTTGCAACAACGAACTTGTATTAAATTTTGCGTAAAAAACGGATTTAGTGGCGCACGGACGTTGGAAATGTTGGAAAAGTGTTTCGGCAACGATTCTCTAAAAAAACGGTCGTTTACCAGTGGCACGAGCGGTTCAGAAGTGGTCGTGAGTCAATCGAAGATGATGAACGCAGTGGCAGACCATCGACATCGAAAGTCGGTGAAAAAATTGATAAAGTAAAAGAAATGTTGGTCAATAACCGCAAATTAACCATCAGAGAAATAGCGGAGGACTTGAACATTGCCTATGGATCCGCCCAAGACATTGTGGTTAATGATTTGGGTTTCCGTCGTGTAGCAGCAAAGTTGGTGCCAAAAGACCTCAATTTCATGCAAAAAAGAGACCGTGTTGACGTCGCAAAAGACATGATTTGCGAGGCTGAATCCGATCCCACATTCATCAAAAGGATCATTACTGGAGACGAGACGTGGGTTTATGAGTACGACACGCAATCCAGACATCAGGCAAGTGAATGGCGTTCACCAAATGAGCCGAGACCAAAAAAACCACGTCGTTTTCAGTCAAAAAAGAAGGCAATGCTGACGGTTTTCATGGATTACAACGGTGTAGTGCATCATGAATTTTTGCCAGAAGGCCAGACAGTAAACAAAGAGTATTATTTGGGCGTTATGAGACGTTTGCGTGAAGCAATTCGCCGAAAGAGACCAGAAATGTGGGCAGAAAACTCGTGGATTTTGCACCATGATAACGCACCGTCGCACAGTGCTATCATTATTCGTAATTTTTTGACGAAAAATGCAACAAATACCATCCAACAGCCACCGAATTCACCTGATTTGGCTCCCTGTGACTTCTTTCTGTTCAATCGAGTTAAAAAACCATTACGGGGAACGCGTTTTAGCAGCCGAGAGGAAGTAATCGAAAAATCGCAGGAAGCACTGATGGACATACCGAAAACCGAATATAAAAAATGTTTCGAGGATTGGATCAAGCGCTGGCATAAGTGTGTTGCAGTCGATGGGGATTACTTTGAAGGGGACAATATAGATTTAGATGAATAAACTTGTATTTTTAATTTTCTGAATTAATTCCGGGAAATTTTTGATCAAGGTAGTATTTCGATAAATCACCGTTAATTTCCAAGATAACTTCCTTGATTTCTCTCTTATAAGTAGCCAAAATCGGTAAGTAGCCAGTATCGTGCGATTTTACGTACCAGGAACTCCTGAAATTATTCTATCATGGAATTTTTTTATTATAGATCGACTACGTTTTTCACATCCACGATGAGGTAAGAAGAAGAAAGTAAGACATAGATTAAACTGAATACAACTTACACAAACTAAGTTAGATTTCGATTAGGATACAATTAGCTTAGATCATGCGCAAATACACACACGATCCAATCCCATAGATTAATTTAACTTCTGATTCATCCAATTAAGTACCAAATTTTGACTACCTCCTCCATTCTATGCGAACGGTCTCTTCCAGAATTCGATATATTAAAAGAGGCAGCAAGACGGTATACACAAAAACGGAAGTAAAATTACACATATTAGACTAAAGGGACGGAACGACCAACTTAGAAGGAATGCTGCATTTATACTGAAACATACTTAGATTAACTGCATCATTTTTTACCTCATGAAGTCAATGCTTATCAGAGACTACTTAATGAGCTTGATCACTAGTGTTAAAGAAAATTACAGCAGACAAATATGTACCATGTATGTCCTACGATGAAATTAATTACCTTTCCTAATATAGTAGTTTAAAATTGATAATTATTCCGCATTTCAGAGCATCGCCTAATTTTACCTCATTGTCATAGGTAAAAAATATTCCATCAACTATCTACCCTAAAACCTATATACATCATTTTACGATTTAAAAGTTTGCGAATGAATATTTACAAACCTAGATATCAGGAAACTAATAATAAAGTTTCTACCATTAATCAATTTAAAATATTAAGACAAAAGAGCGACTAAGGTACCCTCATCACACGTTTAAAAACCCGGAATACCAATTATCAACAACACATTCGATTAATGCGCATTATCTAATCACTACCTTACGTATTAAGGAATACCAAATTTAAATGCACAAATAAAGACACAAAAAATATAATAGGATAATAATTGGAGTGCATTATACGATTAAGAGACAATGGGGCAGAGGGCGTAAACGAAGAACATTCAAACGCGGAGATACACGCCAAATTTGTTTCAAATGATTTCTCGTCGCTGAATATTTGTGTGACCACTCCCGAACTCGCTCGCACACACTCCTTTCATTTATCAACTGGATGGTTATTTCATCGGCATCTGGATAGGGGGAGGTAGGGATATTCTCTATATCACGAAGGAGCGTCCATTTCAAATGTATGTATTTGTAAATCATTATTATCGATCTCAGCACACTATGCATTGCATATTTAATTATATTTAAAAGGGCATTTCATTCATTTGCGCAATGCAACAAACGATTCCTCTTGACCAATTTATTTAGCATGGTCAACAATAAAAACCATCAGAGTCGTCCACACCTCTTAAACGCTAGTCATCATATATAGTAAATATACTATCCGAAGAATTTATTCAAAGATTATTTCATTAGCGAGGATCGTTCAATTTAAGTCGTTAGAAAAAAACAGATACATTATTTTGGGTATTTTTTTGTTTTTCAAAATAATCTCCTCTAAGCACGACACAATTTTACCAGCGTATCTCAAACTTTCCAAAAATTATAATTTCGGAGGGTCCTCAAAAATAGCCATCAACGAGTCGTCGGCGATGACCTCGTTTGACGTGAATCGTGTTCCGTCGAACCATTTTTTCAAGTTTGGAAATAAAAAAAGCCACTGGGGTGCAAAATCTGGTGAATACGGTGAAAGTTGTACGCGCCATTCGAACTTTCATCCCATGATTCTCGCGATCGAAACTGCCCAGGTTTAACCCGCGCATTGTACAAGTAGAAGAATTTTTTTGCCAAATGAGGATATTTTTTCTTGATTTCTTCGCTCAACCGCTGCAATAATGACGAATAATACTATCCATTTATTGTTTGTTCTTTTTTGCAAGTAATCGATGAAGGTGATTCCGCGTGCATCTCAAAAAGCCGTGGCCATCATTTTGTCGGCATAAAAACCTTGTCAACTGATTTCACCGTCTTCCTCTTCTACGAAGACGGATCGCCGTTAAAAACCTAGTTTCGACTTTTCTCTTGTCTCTGGCATGTAAATATTCAATTTTCGTCCACAGTCATTCATCGACGAAGAAATTACTGAGGATTGCGACGGAAAGCCGACAAACCAGCCTCCCATTCGACCACATGATTTCGTTTATTCTCTACCGAGAGCAAAGGTGGCACCCATCACGTCGCGACTTTTTTCACAATCAATTTTTCGCGCACAATTGAAAAAACTGTAACTTGTAATACGCCTGAGGCCTCAACTATTTCGTGAACATTGATTTATTGATCACTCAAAACCATATAGTGGATTTTTTTCAATCATTTCGGAGGAAGTCACTTCCACTGAACGCGCCGGACGATGTTCATCATTTGTGGATGTACGGCCACGTTTAAACCTATTTATCCAATTGTTAAGAGTCGTAAACATAGGGGCATATGTACCAGGAACTTGATCCAACTAGGTTTTGATCTATTACTGCGTTAAGCCTTTTTTAAGCCGAAACTTATTTTTTCCATTATTCTAAATAAATAGGTTTGTTGCTTCAATCGACAATGTAAATGAAACCACGCGACAGATAGAGCTGAAAATTTAACACCAGTCTAGTGAGAGATGAAGCCTACTAAAAGCAAAATTCTTCCGATTCTACGAATGCCATCTATTCGACCTCAGGATTTATTCAACGACCCGAGTATCTTCGGCTGCTTTCGAGAATTTCAAAATAAAACAAAGCTAGATTTAAAAAATAATGGTCAAAAATATATTAATACTTGGATACAACAAATACGTATGCAGAAATTTTAATGATTAAACATACAGCTATGTTTACACAGTATATTTTAACGAAAAACAATCAACTACGCAATAATTGTACGGAGAATAAGAATTCTTCGACTTTTTAAGTAATAGAATATCTATTTCTAAGAGAAATTATAAATTGAGAGGAAATCCTTTTTAGGGGAATTAGAAAAGTAATTTTGACTGCAAATTTAACAATAGAAAACCAATATCGAAAGAATCAATTCCATCATAGATCACTGGTACGCCTGTTTAAAATATAGAAACAAGAGGCACCCTGGAGTCAACTAACGAGAGATTGCAAGAGCATTGAATGAAACGAAATATCTTCGTATCATGAGTACCCAACCTCTTATTTACGATGACCCAAAAAACGCCCCATTTCTCCAGAAGCCTGGAACGTAACACCGGAAAATCTTCGATAAAAAACTGATAGCAGTTACACGGGCAGCACAGTTGCGAGGAGCGTCTCCCACGAATGTTTTTGTCCTCCGCCTCCTCCCGCGCTGAAATCTTCTGATGATGATTGCTCAATGCACAAACTCGGAAAGAAGTCTTGGTTAACCACATCATAAATTCCTCCACCACACGCGCTCATCAGGTGCGAGCGGGGAATCCCTCATAACAACACGACGGCGCGCGGGGAGAGAGATGTACGCTCGCAGGGGGCGAACAAAAGGTGGCCAAATTCAGCCAAGGTGAGGCGGGCAGAGGTGAGTGAGAGAGAGAAGGCGGGCGAGGGTAAGGGTGAGAGCGAGAAAGAGGGAGCTGTTGGAGAAGAGGGGAACGGGATGGGTGGGGAAGGGATAGAGGGGAAGTGAGGGAGGCGAGGGAGTTTTGGGGGAGCGCATGGGGGAGGGCGGGGAGGGTGGGGAAAGAGGAGGGGGCGAAGAGCCGGTTGGATTGAGGAAAGGAGATGGGATGTGCGGGCGGGCGACGAGAGGTGGGGGTTTTCCGGCAGAGCGAAGTAGGCGCGCCCGCGTGCGTCACAACGGCCCTGAATAAGTAAAGGGAGGAGTGCATTGCGAGAAAGGGTGAATGGGGGTGGAGGGACGCGGAGGAGGAGAGAGTGAGAGAGGAAGGCCCGGAGGGGAGAGGCAATTGCCCCCTCCTATACCACTTACGCCCCCTTCCGTCCCTCCACACACAGACACACAATCCTCCTCCTTCACCTAACACACTCCACACCACTATTCACTTATTCACCTCTACGGTCCTTCTCCTCCGCCCCCTCTTCCTCCATCTCCGAGAACTCTTCCCCGTCTGCCTTCACCGCGTAGTCTTGGCGCTTCCGTATGCAAAAGGTTTATGACAATTTATTTCCATTTGGAAACGAGATAAGATCGGGTGGGTTGAGAGGAGGGGAAGGAGGAGAGAGAGAGAGATGTGAAGGAGGGGGAAAGATATGCGAGGCAATGAGAAGCAATTCAGTTTCGGGAGAAAGGTGTGCGGCGCGGGCAATGGAGGCTGTTGAGGAATTATTCGTGGCGGTACCATTTCGTACGCGAGTCCAGAAATTCCAGGAGTGACCAGAGTGCGTCCTGGGGAGAAGGAAGAATAGGCGGTGAGATACATTACGGGTGAGGGTGGGTGGATAAAACCCGCGATGACGTAATTCCAGCCACGGGGAAATGCATCAAAGGCTCGCTCCGACCGCAGGGAGACCTTCTCTGCCTCCCCCGCGCCCCGCATCCGTGTCATCCCCTCCTCGCGCGCGCAAAAGTGGAAAATATTGCATCGCGCCACCCGCGCGGCGGGAGGGCCCTACGAAGGAACCTACCCAAACTGCTCTTCAGGTGAGCGTGACGCACGGGCCTTGCCCTCCCTCCTCCCCGTGGTCTCTCTCGCCGGGCCGCGTAACCCCTCTCCCCCTCCCCGAGATCCTCCCGACCGAATTCGATCCTTCCCCGGGCTCACGCGACGGCAAAATAAAGTGCACGAGTGCAAGGGATTCATTTGCTGCCTTATTAATTTTAACGAGATCCTGCCTCCGCGTCCTGTTTATTTTTTTCCTTTTTACACGCTACAAAAACTCCCGCCGGATGTTCCCGGAAATGAAATCGAACCATCCACAATTCGAATAGGTCGGATAGGTATAGAATTCATTATTTTTTTAAAAAGGTTTCGCCTTTTTCACCGCCGTTCCCACCGTCAAGATCCATTCCGTTATCCATTTTAGCTCCGATATCGAAATATAAAGTAGTAATTCGAATCGCGTAAAATCCGAGCGCATAATCTACGGTAAAGTGATGTAAGGGATTTGGAAATAACATTTCGACTGGCAGCGAAAATATGCATTATGATATTCATAATGGTTTCCGGTCATTGACATGTTTTAATAAATTCAGGTTTCCACAAACAATAGGGTACCTTCACCAGATGACCGAAACTTTTATCAAATTTCTTAAATTTACAAATGTAATAGAATATTTCATGCATACATATATACATATATAGATATAGATATATATAGATATAGATATAGATATATATAGATATAGATATATATAGATATATATATATATATATATAGATATATATAGATATATATATATATAGATATAGATATATAGATATAGATATATATATATATATATATATATATATATATAGATATATATATATATAGATATATATATATATATATAGATATATATATATATATATATATAGATATATATATATATAGATATATATATATATAGATATATATATATAGATATATATATATATAGATATATATATATATAGATATATATATATATATAGATATATATATATATATATAGATATATATATATATATATAGATATATATATATATATATAGATATATATATATATATATAGTTATATATATATATATAGATATATATATATATATATAGATATATATATAATATATATATATATATATAGATATATATATATCTATATATATCTATATATATATATATAGATATATATATATATATAGATATATATATCTATATATATATATATCTATATATATATATATATATAGATATATATATATATATAGATATATATATCTATATATATATATATATCTATATATATATATATATCTATATATATATATATAGATATATATATATATATAGATATATATATATATATAGATATATATATATATAGATATATATATATATAGATATATATATATATATATATATATATATATATATATATATATATAGATATATATATATATATATATATATATATATATATACATATCCATACATATACACACACACACACTTAAAGAGGGTTTAAATTTTAACACGTGCTCAAATGCAATAGAAATTTTATTTAGATGCCCTCAATTCTCTATGAATAGAGCTAGACTATACAATGGAGTAGCTACACACTACACACTTCTATACCGCGCCCTCCGCACGTAAATAAATTTTTCCAATTGAATTTTAGACTCTCATTTTCCATTACGCTAAATAAAACGCGTGGTAAATTCATATGAAGGTTTCTACTCAATAGGTGAATGATGAGTCTTTTAAATGATTAATTTATCGACTTTTAACGCATTATATGAAAAAAATGGCAACATAAATTTAAGAGAGCGTTGATGTTTGATGAAATTAGCAAGAGCACGCTAGAACTTCTCTTGAATGAATGGAAGAAAAAAGTCATTAACAGAAGACTCCAAAGTAGTGCCTACCCATTTAATCCAATGCCACACATTAATTTCAAAGAAACAAAGATAAATTGAAAAATGCATTTTCGTTATTAACTCTTGACTACTAACTCAAACGTACAAATGGAGGATGAATTGATTTACAATAAAACGTGGAATCTGAAAATATGAGTGATGTAATCTTGCCTACTTCATTTAATCAATGCTAATACTTGTTGAATACGTACACACGCATTAAATATTCTCTATCTTTGAGTTTATACAAATTATTTTAAGTAGTAGATATATACGGGAACTGAATTTTACGACCATGAATTCTCTTGTGATAACAGTGTGGATACAAACTTAAAGAGATATTCAAAATAAAAAAGAGGACTTTTACTTTTTATGATATTTTTCGCGATACACGAATTTTGAGAATTAATAGGTCTAAAAATGTTTACATCAAATAATTTCTCGTCAGTGGATTCTTTTAGGGTAACATGAAACTCATTGTGAATGAATGAACGTACTTTTTTAAATGCACGAAGTCACAATCATACACATTTTTAGACCAATAACAGACAGAAGAAGTTACTTACGATGACACGGGGTGACAAACTCTAAATATATACGTACATATGCCCACAAGATAAGACGATAAATTTTGTTTCCAATATTTATAACCCCTTGAAATGAAATGAAATTATTGACTTTGTAGTTCCACACACTTTATTCAAAAACACGACCCAGGTTTCAACGTTGAACGTCATCATCATGTTAAAGTTACACCGGAGACAACAAAATGTGTGACCCCATTTAAAATACAAACAGTATAGTCTTAAACTATTTCTCAACAGATTTGAGATAGCGGATAGATTCACACAAGTGACGAAGAGACGCGGAAGATTAATAGCATTTAATGCCGCTCAGTGACATGATCTTCGAAAGATGCCGCTAAAATAAATTCCGCTGACTTAAAACGCGTTAAAGATCTTCCCATCACATTTGAATCGCCTGCGTATGAAGCCTAGAAAGGGAGTCTACTCCACTCCGATAATACAAATGCATTTAAAAATTGTGGAACATGAATTATCACTAGTTAAATATCACCGGTACCTTTAAGTTTCAACTTTACAGTGGAACATTGTAATCCCACAATCTTATAATTTACAAACGCTGCAATTCAACACAAATTAAGTGCGAGAAAATACATAATTATCCATTAATACCTGCAGGCTAAATATATTCAAAAACTTAGGTGAATAGAACTTTACTCCAAAGAAGTCATTTACCGCTGTTTTTCAACCCGAAACATCTCCCAAAGGATATTATGAAAATGGAGTGGACCAGCGAGAGCAGTCCAAACTTGGGCCACTCGCGGATGATATTCAAAGAGGAACCCAGAAATTTATCGATGGTTCGGTTGGCTGAAATAATTGGAGGAAGCACATTCAATTTCCCAAAAACGCTCATTTAACATGGGCTGAAAGCGGAATTACCACGAAAATAATCCAATGCCCCAACGAGCGATGAACATCTCCGACAGGACGGAGTGCCTCCCTTCTATATTCCACATATTTGCAGAAAATTAGCGTTTAAAACTCTACATATACGCCGCAGAGTGCGTACAAATGGTCTTTAAACATCTAACGCTCCAGCAGGCTGTAGCACGCACGCTTGTGTACCCCCTCACTAACAGCAGTAATCATACATGGTAGAACTGATAATGAACGACGCTTTCAGGCAGCTTTATTTGGATGAGCTAAAGCGACATCGGGAACTCGATGTCACTAATAATTGCCAACCATATATGCTCAGAGAAAGAGAGGTACGGACTGCGGATTATATGAGCCCGGAATCTGCCACGTTTTCTGCAGTTAGTGTTACAGAAATTAGAATTTTAGATTCAAACGTTGAGCTTCGAACTGAATTGGAATCATTAAAGCAACATAATTGGATTAATCATGCACGACTGGAGTAGCGGTTACGTATACTTTCAAGGGCCTTCCAAGAAAATGCTATATTTTTAATGGACGGACTTGATTCCTTCCGGTGCGAGTGCAGGGCTGAAACAAATGCAGGGCGTATTTATAATATAGATCGGTTGATAAGAGGAACCATGAGACAATTGACAATTACAGCTGTTCCATACTTACGCAGCTTATGGCTGTTGCAAAAATTTGACCCGAAATAACTTTGAAATTCAAATTAACCTCTTATTTTCTTAATGCAAATAGCTCAATTATTAATGGTTAGTTAAATTAGAATTGATCCATTACAATACAATATCATTAGATCCATTACATTAATTTCATTTCTTTATGCTAAATTTCATTCAATCAATAATTTTTCATTTTATTAGTGATCGATTCACTTCCAAGAATTACTTTCATCAGAATACAAGCATATAATTAATAACGTTGCTGATTTAGGGTATACAAACTTTTACGCAGAAAAAATACCAAGTCCGTCCGATATACATATATTGTCACCCTTCGTTCGTGGTACTTTTCAAGGATCATGAATTACTAAGATCATACTGACATACTAGATGATGCATTAAAAAGGCTATTTTCCAAACATATCTTAGCTTAAAAAAAGGGGCCATTTAACCCTTCACTACACTTGGCAAATACTTTCTCCAAGTACCAGCGCCTTTATTTAGAGGTGTTTCTAGCAGAGCATACAAATACGAGGTGAGATTCGTCATAAAAAATTGCATGAGCGATATTTGAAGAAGGATTTCAATATTTCCGGTCGAGTTGACACCCCCGCGGGAATCGGAGTAGGACATGAGATAGAGGTCGAGGCTTACTGACCTAATATGCAGTTCAAATAAACGAGCTGTGCTTGATAAGTCAATTTAGGATGACTCATTATTTCCTGATTTACTGACCGCAATAATTGAGTCTTACTAAGACGACTACTTGAAGCATATATATATAAAGGCGGCACATGATAAAATATAAAAAAGAGGCACCAAATAAAAACACGGACCTGATGAAGACATATATATACACCTTATTTTTTGTGAAGGAAAATATTTCTAGTGAATGACCTCTGCTGAGGTCGTTTGCGCCATTTGGGAAAGGTGAGTAATTTGGTGGTGAGTTAAGAAGGGAATGAAGAAACGGTGGAGGGGAACCCGGCGTCGGCAATAGTCTACTCTTAACGAGAGGCGCCAAGGGGTTGGCAGTTTAACGCCCCATCCGACGGACGGCGTACTCACTCAAAGTGCTCTCTACGAAGCATCGGGATACCACTGAAAAATATCTGCCGCCACAAAGATTCGAACCCGGGCCCTCTGGGTGGGAAGCCAGTACGTTAGCCACCGAACCATCCATTAATATCGAGAGATATTAATCCACCTTCTAATGTAATGGCTCGTCCTAACTCCAAGATTGAAACTTAAAAAGATTTCAAGAAATGACGCAATAATAAGCGACTAAAACGCACATAACAAGGATTCAAACCTAACACCAGGAAATTCCGAGAGCGATCGAACTTCCTGCTGCAAAATGATAAAG
Organism: Hetaerina americana; assembly: GCF_022747635.1. Lineage (NCBI taxonomy): Eukaryota > Metazoa > Arthropoda > Insecta > Odonata > Calopterygidae > Hetaerina > Hetaerina americana. The sequence continues at coordinate 1,321,763 of NW_027287084.1, read as the reverse complement.
AAGAAATCCCTTAAACCACCAAAATTATTCCCAAAAACCAACAAGCCGACGAAAAGAGGTCATTCCGAGAGCCCCGCCTCATCACCATCCGAGGCGTCCAGTTTCCAAGCCTTGCTCCAATCCCAGGCCTCCGCTTCGCCTTCCACCTTCGCTTTCCAGCTCCCGTCACCCCCAAACCACCCCCGGCTGTGGTTCTCTCCCTAACCTCGATCTTCCTCCAATTTCCTGAAGTTCCCTCCCTCCGGCAACGCTTCCCAACTCCCTAACCCCCAAAACTCTCCACCCAACACTTTCACCCCTCTCCACTCCACCCCCCCCCCCAATCCTTCCCGCCGCTGCACTCATTTCATCACCCTTGGCCACCCCATCACTCTCACCTTCCCCCATTTTTTAACGTCATCCACCTCCGACTCGTCTCCCCTATGCAATAGCTTCTTCCTCCGTCCCGCCGCACCTTCTCCCGCACAATCAATCCCCTCCCACCCTTGGCCCGTCCTTCGCAACCAATCCAGCCTTTCCCCCACCCTTTGAAAACCCATTCACCGCCTGCCCCCCCTCACACTCGTTCCTCCATCCTACACCCTCCCACAGTCGCTTCCTCCTCGCTATCTCCACCGCGACCCCTTTGTCGATCCGCATCTTCCTCTTCCACACCCCCCCTCCCGGAGCGACCTCCTCCCTTCGCTCCTTCCTCGCCTCTATTCGCCATTTGCCCTCACCTCCCCCTTTCTCTCCTCGACTTAACCTCCGGTCCCCTACACTCCGTGAGCCCTTCGAAGGATTTTCACAACCAGGCTATTTCCAAGCAGCGTGTTTTCCCCTAAAATGTCGTTTATTTTCCTTAGCTATTCCCTCACGGGCGGTGAGTTAATTTTCACTTGCCGTTTGCCATCAACGGTGGAGAAAATTTCTTCCGCCTTAGTGCGAGTTCAGCTTTTTCCCGGTGGGAGAGAGAGAGAGAGAGAGAGAGAACGAGTCATTTTAAAACTCTTTTTAAATTACAGTGGAATAGTTCGTCGGCTTTGTTTTAGGGATGTTGACATTCTCTGAGGAGACTAATTTTGTAAGATGACGACGAGAAGGAGTAGTGTTTACATTCAGGTAAATGTTTTCTAGTCCGAGAAAAATGGCATACCCATAGGCGTAGTTGAAGCCTTCTCGATCTAGCATGTCTTAACATTATTATAGTCATCCATATGACTAACAGACTTATCCCTTTCCTTAGCATACCTTTGTAGTGCTGGAAAATACAGGTACAAAAATATGGTGTTTCAATACGAGTATGAATGCTCCCGTTCACTGGCAATATTTCGAAACGAACATTTTAAATAACTTGTCAATTTTTACTATTCAAAAGAATCAACAATTTTTCTAATTACACTGTTCTCAGCATTTTGATTTTTGATGGAACGCTGAAGACTGATTTAGAGGATGATGTTAGGCAAGCAAAGTAGGGATAAGAAGAAGATAGAGATGCTTGAAGGAATAAGGGGATATAGCATATATGCGGCATTGAAGAACTGAGTCTTGCAGTGGTGGATGTAAGGTTTTGTCTCGTTAGGCGAGTCTAATAACTGGTGGAGTGTACAGTGTGCCCATCCAAAAACCTACCTAAAAACAGTAGACAACCAAATATTAATAACATTGTCTTTCATTAGGTATATATTTCGTGTTTTTTCCTTTCCATTCTGGTGGGGAATGACATTTTTATTATTATCTGAAGGTAATATTTGCAAAACTGCTTTTAAGCAACTGGGTAATCAGCATTTTATACTGAAAGGGAGTTGCACGACTTTGCGATGCCTAAACTGATCAATTCAAAGCCACCACTTAAATGAATGTTTTAACTTCAATGTTGACAGAGATTGATTTTTATATTGTTTTATGTACTTAGCACTTATAACATTTTAGTATAAACAACTTAAAGACATGATTACTGTTACAATGAAACAGCCCATTATTAGAATCTCTACGGTAAGAATGATTTGTTTCTCAAAAAATAAATATAAGTATATTTATATCTGAGAGTCTTTCCCAAACAATGGATATTTCACATTTATTGAGGCAAAGATAATTTCTAGCGTAAACAACTCGTAAATTGTAACAGCCACAGAACGGAGTAGTTACGATTACAAAGTCGTTTTACTTACACTTACAAGTACTTACTCTCTGCTCTGACGGTATCATATCAATAACTCCAGCATAAATTATGAATCCTCTTTGGGTAAAACATCAGCAAAATCATATTTATTACATTTATACATGTTCTGTTCACCAATTCCTTGAAAAATTGACCTCAAAGTGATATACAAACAATACTACGCTGATTTAGCAACAGTTGTACCTTAGTTCATTAGGCACGTAATATATGATTAGAGTTTTTCGGGACGCACTTCAAGTCCACATCATCAAAAAGGAAGCGTGGTGAAGTATGTTTATTTATTAAGACAGCTTAAGGTTGGACAAAACAAATGCACGTTTTATTTAAGAAGTTAGCTACGGGTTAAAACCGTGGTTCACTAATTGTTAATATTTAATGCTAAGTGACGGTTAACTATTTCACTTGTATGTTTCGTGTTGCTACAAAAAAACAGTTATACATTACACAGGTAAGTATCGGAGCACTTGTCTCTTTTTTCCTCTATCGAAAGTAACCAAAAGCCAAGCCTTATTAATTCACCTTCAATGCTTATCTCCGTTGAGACGTGTTATGCCGAAGAATTCTATTATGTCACATACAACACCCTTTACTTCACACTGAAAAAATGCCCTCGTCTGTTTCATTGCCCTCTTCCTCATTCGCCAAAACCGAACCCTGACCCCGTTCCCCCTCACTACTTTCACCATTCACATTCCCTCCCCATCTTTCTTCCGCCCCTTCCCCTTTCCCCCGACTGCCAACCCCTCCAAACCCTTTCTCTCCTTCCCTCACTACTTTCTTTAACTTCCTCGTGCGTTTTCCTTTCTGTTGCCTTCCCGCGGTTACTGTCGGGTTTTATAAGGTTGGATAAAGGTTTTACTAGTTTCCAGGTTGGTCAGGTTTAATAGGTGGGTCGGGTTTTAATAGGCTGGCCAAACAGCTCTCACTATTTTTTCCTTCCCTGAGCGTTCCCATTTATTTTTCAATCTATTCCCAGTCCTTTAGTCGCCCTCATATAACATTTAACCGCCAGAAGCGCGGTTTTCATAGTTTTCGACGCTTTTCCAACCATTTAAATGAGATGCCATCAGTGCTTCTTCCCCCAGAACCCTGAGCGAAGGATCCGCCTTTTTTTGCATCGTCTTTCGCCGTCTAATCGCGGTATATTCCGTTAAAAAGAGACCAGGCTCCCGCAGGCGACAATAACTTCGACCTAATTACGCCCATCCGTTCAGTTTCTTTCGCACCCTCTCCCCTTCGGCCGACGTCCTCCAGCCCCGATCATCGTACCGCTCTCTCCCCCATCCCCCGCCTCGCCCTCCTACACGACCGCGTTCCACAGCATTTTTCTTTTAAACTTAACCTCCCAACTCCGTCCTGCATTGCCATCACGGGAGACTCGGAACCCGGCATAAGATGGCAGTGATGGCCTCCTGCGGTTTTTGCGAGAGAGAGAGAAAAGGGCGGGAAACAAAACTGAGGGAGAATGCTCAAGTGTCCCCCCCCAACCAACCCATTCCCCTCGCACCCTCTCGAACGCCTTCCCCACTCGCCCTCGCCTTCCCCTCTCTGTCATCTCGGAAAAGAGACTCAGTCCTCTCCCTCGGAGCCATACCCTTCACCCGCTCTTCTCGTCCGAAACATCCACCCTCCAACCACCCCCACACCCTTTAACCCTCCGACTCTTCCAACCATCCGCCGAACTCGCCACCCCCTCTCTCTCTATCCCACTTCCGGAGCATTCTCCGCCCACACACTCGCCCCTCTCCTCTCCTTCCCCCTTCCTCCCGCTGCGCCCCGACTGGCAATCCTTCGCTTTGAGACCTCCACCCTTCCATTCTCGTGCCGGAGCTCATGAAAAAATTATTCGCCATTTCTCTAAAAGTGAGGGGGATGAGACGAGGGCAGGGCAAGGCGGCGGAGGAGCGGAAGGGCTGGGGAGGAAAGGGGAGTGTAGCATCATGCGGAGGAGGAAACGCAAACGCAAGAGGGCCGGGAACGCTTCGAGGAAACGGCGAGAGGGCGGGGGGGAGGGAAGAGGATAAAGGACGAAACGACGGGGAAAAGGAGGGAAAGGTAGGACACATATGAAGAGAGAGGTGGGAATAAGGGAGGTATTGTGACGGGGGGAGGTGGGAGGAAGAGGAGGAGGAGTCGGGGGAGGCAAAGGGAAGGGTTACCGCGGGAGGGGAGGTCAGTGGGAATTGGAAGGGGAAGAAACCTCAATTTCCAGACCTGAACCACTCTATTGGGAAGGTCGAGGCCATCCGGCGAGAAGTATCTCACAGGAGGAGAAAAAAAGGGAAAAACAAGGACGGGTAGAGGGAAAGGAAGTGAGATATCAAGAGAACATGAGGCGGCAAAAAGAAAGCCTCCTAGGAAGGTATGTTTACACACAATACGCATGCGCACAACAGTGGAAAGGCGTCAGAAACTTTATTCCACCAATGAGAGTACTACTTATGAATAACTAAACACACACACCAAGCCAATTCGAGTCTGGATTACTAAACTTTCCCGAAGTTTCCAGATTCCATTTCTATTTGCAGTTGTACAAGATTAGGGTAGGTTTTCGATGGGCCCAGACACCTATATCCTGTTATACTTCTGAGCCTTGACTAACACAACACCAAATATCCTAAGACCCCATGCTGCTTTTTCATCCTTACGCCCTACATTTTAATAAGTCTATATTATCAGCTACTATTAATCAATTATATAGTTCCTCCCTGGTTTTTTAAGGAATTCTGAAATTTAAGTAGTCACATTTTAGAACAAAAAATTCGTGTTGAAATTAGTTAATTAAACCCCACATCAGTGTAACCTACGGGCAGGAATATTAAAACTTGAGCAATACCTCTGGAATTATATTAATTGATTACGAGCATCATTCCACTCTGCCCCGGAAATAATTGTTCTACGTACATCGACAAAGGGGAAAGAAAAACACACGAAGGAACGCATTTTCATCAACTGACAGATACAAAAAACAAGCAAACCAAGAGCATTGAAATATTGAAATCAGGATTTTTCAGCATTGAATCGGCAACATCTACAACAAACGGCATTACAACTATTCATAACGACGAGAAAACTTGTCCTTATATATTACCGGAGACGATTAGAAATTTGTTTGTGCTCCCCAATAAAGCATGGCACTATTTGCTTATTTTTAGTACGCCATTATTGTGCATCAAAAACCCCCTTTAAATTGAAGAAGAAAACAAAAAGCTTTTTATTGATGTGATATTTCAGTGAAATACTCCCATATTGGCATCTTCTTTTACCCACCAATTTTGCAGAGAAATGTTCACCTCCCGGAGAGAATAGTGCAATATTAAGGAGATGAGGACAGCGGATAGGGCCGTGGTACGCGTCCGGCCCTAGGGGTGATAGGGAATGCGTATCATCAGAAATATAATTAATTTTCAACCGCCAAATTTCATATAGCGCTTAGGCAAATATAAATACCCATCTCTTCAGTCACCTTTGAAAAAACTGAGAAACTGGCTTGATTAAGTATCGATTCCATGTTTATTTAAGGAGTTCTATTTACAACGACAAAAGTAAATTTCCTCAAGCTATGAATGTCAACATCAACGCACCCAAATGGTTTTTTTGTCGCAGTGCAGATTGGCACAGGTATTTGTCGCAGTACTGATTCGCTAACTGGACAAACTTGGTAAATGATAACTCACGACTCAAAATTTAAAAAAAGACATCAAGAAAGTTGAAGTAAGCAAAAATGAGAATGTTGCACATCGTATCAAAAAATGTGTCAGCTTTGAAAACTTATTTAAAAAGCCACCTCCCTTAACAAAATTTTCAATTAAGCCCAAGATGATGAATGTTTGATTTTTATAGTCCTTCAAATTCACGAATAAAAACTAGTAAGGTTTCAGGAAAGTTAAACAAACATGGGTTTTCTACCGAGTTAAAATATGAGGATGACCAAAATTCATATAGATATGCCAAACATTCATAATTAAAAAATGCTCCTAATAACGCTATCCGTAAGGTGTAAAAACTGTTCGACGTGTTATTTCATCAGGCCATTGTTATTTGTTGGCCGTTGAAATTCCTCCCAAAATTGTATTCCAATATGAACAAAATCAAGAAGTTCTTTTTGATATTTTTAATTAGATTAAAATACTGGTTTCTGGAATAATTCAAACAAGTTATATTAGAATCAATTTTCAATTCGTCTACATATATGTCACCTATTTTTAAAGAATTTTTTCCGATAATTTTTAACCTATTATTTCCTGCAATATAAAGCTAAGGTAGTGACCAGAGATCCCGCAGTCGACTATTGTGGAAGCCTCTGGTCACCTTCAAGTTCATCAAAGCTGTGTGATTATGAGCAAACCAAAATTTCCTGGGAAATCACAGGGAACACTGGGAAAGAAACTGCCCCTCCCACCAAACTAATTCTTAGGTTGATTACCAAGGCTCTCTGCTGAACCTTCCTTAACCCAACACCCCTCCAACATTTCTGTCCTACATTATCGCAAAACCCTGCAAAATTGTGACTTTACCACAATGAGTGTAAACATATTTGAAATAAAATCCACTTAATCAGGGAAACAGGATATCGGATAGTTTACACCGTAGAAAATGGAGTCCAGGGTTTCCTAAATTATTCTAATTCAGTGGCTTTAATGCTTAAGACTCCTAATTGTTTTGCTTTATTTTCTTAAAATTTTCCTAAACAGTTCTATTAAACTGAATACGATGAAATAACGCAAAAATAAACTGGTAGCTTTATTGCCGTTACTTTCACGAAAATGAGGAGAAGGAAAGACAGTGGTGTAAGCCTTGAGTCCATAAATAAATGCTTTAAATATGTGTTAAAATGCGAGTTTTAGGTAAATTGAATATGCTTTTGCACGGAAACCTCGACTTGGGCCGCCTCCCAAACATTTGCAGCCCTAAACATATAGTAGCGTATGCAACCAAATCGACACTTAAGGCGAGCGGGTAGAGAATAACCACGGCGCAAAAATTCTGGCGCAGCGCGCTACGAGCGAATGGCTTTCAAATTCAGATCCCCTTCCAAAAACAAGCCCGTGAAAATATAAACAATTACACTATAATATGGATTTCACGCGTGGAACAAAGAATTTCTCAAGAAAATTTAATTGGTATGTAACTAAAAATATACCGATAAAATATTTCAATGTGGAATTCTTTTGATTTTATAGAAGAAACCAAATAAAAATCTCAAAATTCCGAAAGAAATGAATGAAATGCAATGAAAAACTAGACTTACCACAGCCATGTTTGAGTCTGAAAAGGTTGACTCCACTGAACTACATATATTGAGGCCTACGTTTCAATTGACTCAAAAAAAATTGTAACCTACTGTCATAATCTATCATTGTTAAAGAGGATATTAAAAGTTTATTCATCCGAGAACGATATATTTTAAAGCAGATTATACAAAAATATTTCACCATGCATAAAAATAGTCTTTTATGGCTGCAAGGAATATCAGATTGGAATTTTAGCAGGCAACGGAAAATTAAGGGTTTTCCATGCTTGGGAAAACGAACATCGAGAGAACCCCTTAGCTCCGGAGCACTCTCTAATTAAATAAAATGCTTAAAGCAACCGACATTTCTGGACGTCTACGTTGTACAGAATGTGCTGGGGGTGTAGGAAATTTGATAGGGGTGTTGAGAAAAGCTAGTTTCAACAAAAAATCATCCACCCGTTACATCGCGTCAAGACGCATGCACTTGACTCAGTAAAGAACTTGTAGGTTTTCGGCGAGAAAATAATGGACCCTTGCGTTAGTATCATCATTCTTCTGGAACATATTAGTATAATACACGTTCAAACGAATTTATTTCGTTCCGGACCTTACCATACTTACACACATGCATAATGACAAGAAAACGATTACAAATTGGGGACAATAAACTTTGGTGAAAGTATAACGTTTTACCTATAATAAAATAGAATTAAGTCTAATGTAATACGAGAGTAGTTTGAAAAGTTCTCAGAATAACCACCAGATGTCAGCACTAGCGCGGCGAATTTTTCGCGTAGTATTAGGTGATCATTTTTCAGTAAACACATTACGCGTTATTGCTCTGGGATGAGATAGATTATCTTCCCACTGGTCAAAAAATTACTACACAATACCACGCTAACCTCCTTGACCAACTAAAGCAAAAAATACATGAAAAAAGACCACGTTTGGCTAAGAAGGAAGTTTTCATTCATCAAGACAATGCCAAGACAAGTGTCGTTGCCATGGCTGGTGAACTAAGACACGAATTTTTGCCAAAACCGCCATATTCGCCTGATATGGCTGCAACGGCTTTCCATCAATTCCCCAAGCTCAAACCTTTCCCCTGTGGACGGGGATCCTCTTCAAAATATTAACTAACAGCCGGAATAGACTAGTATTTTGCATGCCTGAAGGAATCTAATTTTCGAGATGGGATCAAAATATTGGTACATCGCTGGAGGAAGTGCATTAGTGCACAGGGAGACTACATGAAAAACAAAAAAAAATTCGCTGGAGCAGGTCGTTTATTTCTATTCATTTTCGAGAAATTTTCAAATACCCTTTTATATTAGAGTAAGAATTGTTGTGCATACAAGCACATCTGCTAATTATTTTTAATTTGCTGTGCTTTAAGATCATATCCTCTGATATGCAGTTTCATGTCATGCTCCTGTCATCATTTGAACAAATTTAAAAGTTAGGCACTAAATGACCAATTAACTGTTCGTAGAGTGTGATCACGGAAGTAAATATGTAATATAGGTCCAAGTCGGTGCTTTCCTTATTCTTTTCTATGCTGATTTTACACTAGAAATCCATATGTTGTTATTAAGTTAATACGTTCAAGGCGGGCCACTCTATGAAAATTTTATACAAAGCGTATTATGATTTATGTTGGACTTTTAGTTTTCCATTATAAGTCATTAGTAATTGATTAACTAATAAAATGCGAGTACGAAAACAGGATTCAGATAAGAGAAACACACAGCGATTACTTACAGGAGAAAGAAAATAGGTATTATGGAACTACATGCATTACGAATGCATTAGTTTTACCGCACATATTGCCCTTATGTTCTTGCGAGTGAGGGAAATAAAGCAAAAACGCAAAGAAGGGTATCTCGAACACAGAATGTAATGAACAATTCACCTTAGTCATTCATCAAATGTCCTCTCTCTATATTTACTCCGCATGGTTCGATGGAAAAAACACATGGGATCATAAGTATTGATCTAAGGCACATCTCTCATACGTCCCCTCTATTATAAAACCTACATAAGCTTTAGTTTTTACGCTATCTACCATTATATCAGCTCCAAATTACTTTAGGAAGCGAAGGATCTTTAGAATTAGAGAATTTAGATAATGAATATCTAGGAGATCGACTTTGGCCAAAACAGTAATACAAATAAGGCAGATTAGAATTTTTCTTAAGAGGTTCTATTTTATGGCCTAAGGCATTTCAGATGCCTTCAACGCATTCGCCCTGTGATTCTCACCTTGTCCCATGCAAGCTTCACTTCCGCAACAAAGACGAAGTTAGATGTTTGAGCTTATGAGTACGGCCTCTAAATGTGTAATTTTGAGACTTTCCAATTTGTGATAGATATTCCTAAAAAGAGCTTTTGGGGGAAACTTAATACTTAAAAGGATTCCAAAAGAAAAAGGTAAAGTTTTTAACCATTACTGAACCAATGATTAACTTAAAAAGAAGAAGAGGAAGACTAAAAAGATTACCGTGGAGCCAAATGTCCCTTCTTTTTCTATTCGAATGAACAGATAAGCTGTGAGGTCGTGAAGTGACGTTCTCATCATTTCCCATACTGGCTAACGTGTACATAATACTGATAATCGTTGGATTGATTGCAAATTATAAAATAAAACTGCGTAAATATCTTGAATTTCATGTTTCTATTCCCCATAGGCATGAATCCGGAAGTTTACCGGCTGCTCACATTTCATCGGTCTGGAACCTCCCGGGAAATGGCTGCTCGAGAGTGAACGTAAATTGAGCGAGGCAAAGTTCATTCTGACGATGCGAAGGAGAAAGCCCAGGGAAAAATAATCCAAGCCAAAAACAACCCTGAAAAGATCACCACTACTTTTCCGTATGGTAATTTACGCAAGGTAACCAAAGACAAAAAAATTAAAAGAAAAGACAAATAAGAAATGGAAACGAAAGAAAAGCTAAATGAGTAACTTATAACAGATGCAAATATAAGGGACTCGGAAGGACTGGTGGGAATACGAGAGAGGAATCTGAAGCCAAAATATGCGGAAAGCTAACCTTTTAACTATATATAACCCCGCGTAACTACCATAAGTTAACGTGGATGACAATCAAAACCTAATGCCAAACGAAACACTATCTCTGATTACACAAATTGTATAGCATACACCCATGGACAAAGACTACTACTAACTGCTCTGATATAACCAGAACTACGAATTCCTCCTTAATATCATATTAAGATTAATTTTAAGGAGACACCTTGAAATAAAAAATTGCAATTAGGTAACGTTATTGAAATCTACTATAGAAATATAGCATTTTCGGAAAAGAAAACTTTTTGTAAAATAAATTAATTCTCCAAGCCCCATACGACACGGAAGTAGACATGCATATAATCTGCAGAAATATTTATCTAATGTTTTCAGAAGAAATGATGCAAACATACTAAACTTTTCCTAAATGTTTTAATAAACATCAGAAACAGCATTTCCAAAAGATGTCCAAGGTAATACTTTTATGTATAATGATATCAATGATTATACAGGTCTGTATATGAGGTCTGAACGCCGCTATTATTTGTAATACACAGAATAAATATTTAAAATGTTATTTTGAGAAGCTTATTGGCACAATATTTTCATTAAAAGTATGGTAATTCCTCCTTTTTAAAGTAAAAAAAGGTTTAAAAACAGGAATAAATTTTTAGTAGATTGAGAGATAGGCAAAAATACTTCATCAAATGTGCCAAACCAAGTCTTACAGCGAGCATGATATGATTTATCTTTTCTACTGCCGAGACACCGACAACGAATCTGTCTGGGCTCACGGGAAACGGGACGAAGCATCGTCCTCCCATCTATCCCCACACTGGCGAACTTCGCTGGCGCCTCAAACACTCGGAGCGCCACGCGGAAATGGGAAGGACTATGAGACTGCGACGGGGATGTGAGCGAAAAGGCGCCACATTTCAAAAATACGAAAATTCGTCCTTGTTCTGGTATGGGCGATGTTATGCCACGAACCAAAATTTAAAGAATATAATTAACATTTAAATTAATTACTCAACGTAAAACTTCATCTAATAAAATATCTTTCCTGTTTTCAAATATGAATAACAAGTTAAACAGCATTAAATGTAAATGACATTTCTAAAAGAACTTCTGTTGCGTTTGTCGTCACCTGAATCCACTCTTCGCAAGAATTACTTATGGAAAAGTTTCGAAAAATATGTCAGAGTCTAAATTTTGAGCTAAAAAAATAGGATTCGCACATACGATTTTAAAGTGGCCGTGTACCACCTGCATTCCACCAAAATACATCCAACTTTGCCTAACTAAATCACAGCCTCCGCGAAGACAGCTTCGCTCACTTGACGTATTGATATATATGGCCACATACATGAACAATGAATATTTTATGAAAAAATATCTTCAATCATGATGATATTTAGCTACAACCGCTATATGGACGCGCAGGCGTTAAGTTGTACGACCAGGGGAAATGGAGTTTAAATTATAAATATAATTCCTCAGCCACGGAAATTGTTTTAGAGGAACTATTTTTACAGCAGTTTTTGACGCTGATCGGAAGTAATCTAATGCAATTAATGCACAAAATAAAAACGATTAATTAACGCTTTTCATCTTTTTTTCGTTATACATTATTAATGGTATTTCACCAATACTTTCTTAACCTTACACATACACATTCATTATTCTTCAAGTAAGCAGTAATAAGAAACACAAATCAAATCCAAAATCCCAAAGTTATCAGCCCGAAAGTTGGTTTGAAAGAAGAGGGTAGTACTCCTAGGTGGACTAATTTCCTTTCCTGTGCCGTCTATGGTTTACCATGAAGATCCAATACCCAAAAAATGCCACAACTTAGGTGAAGCTGAGGGCTGTGCTTCGAGGCGTCCCCGGGGACGGAACTCCTGCATTCCGGTCAGTAGTTTAAGGCTCTATACAGTAACCTACAATACCCTACCTTAATGAATCAAAAAATGCTACTTATGCATTTCCTCAATAATGTTTCAAAATTGTCTCAAAATTTTAAATGAGGATATAAATGTAAACCTGAAGCATAAAACATTCTATGCAACCAAAGAGAACTGTTAAGGGACTCAAATACTTGTTTGAGGAGTGACTCCCACCTCACACTAAATTTCCCCGGTGTTTATTGAGTAAACACCAGAGGTTATACTATTCCAGGAATTCAAATGGCACCATACGCGAATTAAACTTAAATATGAAGAAAATCGTATTAAATTTTATCAGGCTCTGGGGTTGTCATCATATCCTTAAATTAAAATAAAATATTATAAGATACATTTATCATTTAGGTAATGTAATGCATATAATTAATGAAGGAAGTTACGAAAGGACATATACGTTACTCCTTGAGCAGTCACATTGATATAATTTTGCATACATATTACTGTGCACACAATCATTTTTAGAATTTCCAATTACAGTTATACTGATTGGATCTTACAGATTTAATTAAAAACAGCTCTGCTAAACAATATATACATCACCGGCAGGATTATTGTTCATGGCAAACTTGATGAATTAAACGTTTTGGTGTTTTGATTATCGACTATCGTTACATGTAATTGATTAGTTTTTCAACGAAGTGATTGCTCATTGAATCTAATTAATTTTCTAAATGATTTATTTACTGAAAACCTTAAATTAAGCACGCTGCTTTAAAAAATTAAATATATATCTTGATTGGATACTAACTACAATTCTTTGAACCAAATACATTTATTTATAACATCAACAGACTTGCAAAAACTTATAATTGAAAACACGTTGATTGAAATGTTTTAATTGCATTGTAAAAACAGCTAGTCAATAATTAATAAAACACAATCACACAAAAGATATGAAACACTTGGGAAGAGAATATCTTCTACTGCGCAGCGCTACCATGAGATGGTGGTAGAAGGCTGAACTTGGTGATACGCAGTTCCGAGAAATGCCGTCCGATGGCGCGCACGTTTCCACTTTGAAGCGTTCGCTTAGACCTGACTTTTCGGGGGAAATTTAAGAAATTGCGGGTATAGAATAAATTGGAGGGTGGAAATAAATTGGGGCAGGAAACGAAATGAGAAGGAAGCAAGTAGAGAAAAAATGTGACTGGGGTGTGAGCGATTAAAGCATGAAGGGAAGAAAGGAAAGGGCCGTGAAGAAGGAGACATGGACACAATACGATTTAACGGCCAGCACCAACCGAAATGATGTATCTCGTGTGTATTCCATATGGATGAACACGAAAAAAAAACTGTGTAATTTATATATAAAGGAGAAAGTTTAAATAACTCCATAGCTAAACGGTATGTACCTAGAAAAAGTTGCACACAAATAGTACCCGAATAATAACTAGAGCATAATTTATAAATTGCACACAGAGTACGCGAGATTTTTTCAAATCTTTGGAAAGAAATGAAATATGACGATATATATTTTCGACATCTTCCAAAAAACTACCACGCCCGGATTAGAGTCATAATTAAATCAGAATATTGACCAGAAAATGTTGAATTGTTATGCGAAACTTAAGAAACACCTCATTATAGCACAAATGCATTGGCCTGAAGTGATATTAAAAACCTTGACCGTGCGATGGGAAATCCAGATCGGGTCCTTCGAATACAAAATCTCCAGAAAAAAGGAATAGTATAGAGATATCAAATTGTACTTCAATTCAGTGCTGGACGGGAGAGTTGTAGGTAAGTGAAGACAGAGGCCTGAGAAGATAATTGTGTCAGTGATAACGACAACTACAGGCAACAAATATTATGAATATAACAGGGTAGTGGATAAAATAGAAAACACGCCAAATTAATTAATTTAAATTGTCTCTTGGGACATAAAAAAGGCATTGATTCAGTTAACACCTAACATTTTATTGAAAGAGCGTAGGAGGCTTGTGTGAATTACCTTGCGGCTAGTCGGCGAGGGCGCTACCCATTGGATCAATTCATTGGAACATTTAATTGGTCTGGCCTGGAATGTCCGGGGATAATTGAAAAACTAAGATGGAAGGACTTAGCAAATAAAAATCAATAAAAGGAAGCGCATATTTCCTCAATATCGCCCACAGAAATGTGACGCGTATGGTAAAGGTTTGACGTATTAAAATGACAAGATGAGTTGTAACAGATTACATTTATCATGAAAACAAAATTGAGGTTACGTCAGTGCAAATATACTTTATACTCCAAGGGGTAAAAGAGAAGGCCACCATTAATAGAAGCAAGGAGATTATTTGAACATACACGTAAATGTCAAAGAACACCCTGATAGTATGCAGTAAGAGCATTTATATTTCATTATGACTGACAACCCTACAGCTGGGAATAATACAATTTTTGCCTTTTTCGGGCAATCTTTTATCAAAATATATATTCAGTAAAAAATGAGAGAAAAGAATTGACTCATAAATATCTACACAACCGTAAGACATCCATAAAACCGAAAAGTCCGCAGGTAGAATCACGAACTCAGAGAAAAGTTCACCAATTTAGATGACGGCGAGACCATACATCTAAAAGAAATAAGACTAAAAAAATCATGTAAAAAATAAGCATGTTATAATACAGACTTCTTGGGTTCCATAGGGTCATACGAAGCGACGACGTTCACCAACTTTTATTTCGAAACAAAAATGGCAGAATTTATCATAACCATAGAAGCATATTACGTCGGAATATTAAAATCCCAGCCGAAGGCTAGGTGGAGTGTTTTTCTGGGTACGAGATTAGCCTGTGAAACATTAGGCTTTATAGGGAAGGGATCAGGCGACTTCCTGTGCCTTGCACGAACTCCACCTCTGTCCATCAAACCGAACGCCAGCTTGAAGGACTATTTAAGAAGATAAGGAATACAACATACTATATGTACGCCTCACAAATTACCTGCGTACTATTTTATTTAACACATCTGAATGAGTCAAATTGGCCTTTGAATCAATTATTTAAAATTATATAACAACAAGGATACCCGCGAATACCCGAACTCTTGATATAGGAAACGTAAATAAGTGGGAATTCAACCCGCGGGCTCTGGATAAGCGAAGCAGGACGTTATCCCGCCTTGACCAAGAGCGACGATATAAAGCTTCGGATTGACGAATATTTTTTTACGAATACCGCAATTAGTGAGTATGGAAATAAAAGCCTATCAAACTAGGGAAATATTCGCTTTTGCCGGAATGGAAGGGCCGTAATAGTATAATCACTAAATATAACGACCATAAATAGATAAATAAAATACCACAATAACAATAGAAACTTCATCAAAGCATGACCGCAAATAATAGCCATTTCATAAATCTACTCCAATTCTGGCGCTAAACCCATAAAAACAACCGTACCTTACACATCTAGCGAGTACACGTATGACAAGGCACTATATATTGTTACATGGTAAAATAAGTTATGAACACATTGTTTAGTTGAATAGAGGGTGGTAAGAAAACACTATTTTCACACTCCATTCATTCTGAGAGATTTAATAAAGAACTTTCAATTCATGGTTCAGAGGGAGCGAAGTATATCATAAAAGTCTAATGACTTTTAGGCAGCACGAACGAGATTTCATACTCCCGATTGTTTTTCAAAGTTAAGGTATGGGGATTACATGACCGTGGGACGCAAACGCACTCACTCCTTTCTCCCCTTCCGCGTAGCATTCAAATTCACAATAAGAAATTTAATCAGAAAAATGATTAACGCCTGTGTCACTGCGCTTTCGGACGATTCCGTGTTTCCGAGTAATACCTGTACGATGAAACTGATTTATTTGTTCGCGGGGCATGCGAGAAATTGAAAAACAAATGGACTCTGATTGCGAAAAAAATCAACCCGTTACAATATAATTGGTCGATTTTATCGCCGGTACCTGGTGGGCTTAGATTACGATTGAAAATAAGCTCTATCGAACCACGAAATGGTAAAAAGAAAATTCTATAGAGGACGACCTTGTTTTAAATTCTTTAGGACATGGATCGAGTGCAGGGCAAGTGTAGAGAATTTCAACGATTCTGGAAGGGTTTCGTTTTGGAACATCAAGGATTTCAGTCACGGACAGCGGACGGATCGTTACGGAACTGCGGCTTTAGGAATAATATCACAACACCATTCGACGACTCGGATAAAGGAATTGTGCGAGGGACGATGGACGCCGATTTCATCAAATACTTACTGAAAGATAAATATCTATTGAACTTACTCTCGTAGGTAAAAGAATTATTCACACTATGCTTTAAATTTGGGAAGCTTAAAGTGAAGACAGAGAATAAACACATAAAAAATGGGTTTGAATGATAAGATATTTTTCTGTAATTCCACCTCGGGGAAAAATCTGGAGTTAAAAGTTACGGAAAAAATCTCCTACAAAACAGCAATAATGGTTTTAACATGTTTTACAGTTGAAAATATGACACATCACACGCACACACAGTGTACACAGCACACTCAATGTAAGAATTTACAGAATGATACCCTTTTCCTTTCCATTCATATTCACTCTTCCGATGGATTCGATTCTAGGTTCCTATAGGTCACCGAGTACTAAAAATCGTATAAAAAACATTTAACCAATATCAATACTTCATATTCCAGTCCATTAAGACAAGCTCACAAGCTGTCCTCATTATCTTCTAATAATAACTGCAATCACTCACGGGCACTAGGTCGTCCACTCCACACATTCCTCGTCCTAGTTTATTCTTCCTGCTAAAACATCCTTGAAAAATAAAGCAATACCTCTCGTACTCTTCCACCTTTGTCTTCGAAATTAAAAACGCCGACCATCTCTTCTCTACCACCCATCATTCAGAAACCTCATTTCTTTCACTATCAAACGAAATTACTTCATCCCTTCTGCTACCTCAATAGCCTCCCATTTACGTTCACTCCCCTTCCTTAGTCTTAATTTTCTGAGCCATGCAACGCGACAGTCCACATCAATGTCTGCACTTTTCTTTTCTTAACGTTGCAATCCAGTCATTATTTATTCCTTTAGGCAGTGTATTTTAAGCAGGTTTCTTCGCCGTTTTTGCTTCACTGCCCCATTTCACTTACATTGGGTGACGGGCAAACCCCATTCCCGTTTTAACTCCTTTATCCGATGGTTTATATATTGCCTATTACCGTCTACGAGTCGCAGTCCTTTGATTGCTTTGTTTCCATCACAACGTTTTAACTTTTATCTTTGACGTAAACAATCAGTGACATACATCCTCGGTTTGATCACTAGTTTAAGTATCATTGCTCGCAAATCTGTTATTTTGCATGGTATATTTCACCTAACATTACGTAGGGTACGCTAAATTTATCAGATGGAAATTAAAAGTATAATGGCGATAAAAAGGACACAAAAGAGCTTTAAATGTAATGAAATATTTTCACGAGCTCGTTATTTATGAATCTATCACGAAAGACAAACAGCACGGAAGAACGCAAAGTTATTCGCATTTTGAAGGTTTTGGTGAAGTTCTACTGCGAGAAAAATACTGAACTTTTATATTTGCGCTATCAGGTCAGAAACTCAATTTTCCCAATCATTTACCCGCCAACATTCTCCTTAAAACTACCACTTCTAGTTTGAATATTTTCAAATTGATCAAACATGACGATAAATAACTGACATAAGCCAAGGATATACTCCACCCACGAAATTAAATAACATCTTCTCGCCTGATAGAACTGAAACTACACGTTATATTCGACACGGCACATGTTTTTGCCAAGCTGGTAGATCCTCAAAAGACTAAAAACAACCGTTAGTGTTTGAATGTGGTGAAATTACTTTAGTGCTAGATTACGATGAATATATTTTTACAACACAGCTACAGGAAATAATTACGAAAATTTAATACCCGTGGACAACAGTTGTATTCTAATGTATAATGCAAATCACATTGGGTGAAAAATTGCATGCACGTACACTAAGGTTGTCACTGCTTAACTATAACCTCAATAATTTCAAATCAACTCAAAACTTTCAGGTTAAAATGGCAACAAATTCATGGAATCGGGCGAATTTCAGAGTATGACGTTCTCATAAGTTAAAATATCATTTTAAATCTTTATCCTATTATGTGCAACGTTGACGAGATACGGAAGAAATTGCCAGAGGTATATCGTTCGGAATATAACAAGTTACGGTTTACATTTAAGCATTTAGCATGCATTACAAAATGCTACGATGGAACACCATCAAATATATTATTTCCAAAGCAGAAATCCCTAATCATGATAATGAATAATTCTGATCCTACTCTTCCCTCGAAAAAATTACTATTACGGAGATTAAGCAATAAAATTCATATTTTAAACATCGAGAGAGCTCCTAATTTTATCTGTCAACGTGGGCGCATTTACGTATGATGTTGAAAGCTTAAATGCTCAATCAACATACTCCCGTTTTTATTCGCTGCGCACTCTGAAAATTCCATTTTTATCCAGAGCATCCTCACCTCACGGGACGGGTAATTCCCTCCACACTTTTTTTTTCAATGACTCCACCACAAAAATTTTAATGAAACCCAAACATTAAGGAGAGGGAATTCATTTTGATTAAAGAAGAATAATTACGGAAGATACGACATTTAAAAAGAGGGCGGAGTTAGAGAGCGAGAGTGAGAAGGATGTGTGGCTACGTGTGTCCGAATGTCGGAAGGGGGGTGGGGGGGGTTTGGCCCTCTTATATATCCTACCGCACCCCCCCCTGCATTGCGGAGGTTGCCGAGAGGCTTCCTCCACGGCCCCCTAAAAATCACTATTGCATCTTTGGTAATGGCCTCCAAAAGCATTCAATTAAGTAGGATGGGGGGTTTATAGCAGGAGGTGAGTTGGAAGGATAATTGGATAGGGGCGGTTCGCGGAGGGTAAGGGAGGGGGAAGGGGCGAGGAAGGATGTTTGAAACCGTTTGCGGGGGAGGAGGGAGAGGCCGAGGAGGGAGGGAGAGAGGGATGGAGGGGAGGAAGGCAGAAGCGGCGGCTTGGGACGATTGTAAGAGCCAGGAGGGAGATGGGTCAAAATGGGATATTGTTGGTAGCATGTTTTATTTCTTTCCATCCACTCACACTCCTCCCCTGAATCCTATACCCCTAAAAACCCACCCTTTCCTGTCCCTTTTTCGTTTTACCCTCATTCTTCCCGCACACACACGCACGCCCTCGCGCGCAAAATCTCTCTCCTACCGTTTCCCATTTCCATCCCTCTCCTGCAAACACCTGCCTCCTTCCCTCCCAACATCCACCACCACCCCCGCCCCCTCTCACCCTATCGACGACCCTCCCGAACTTCATCTCTCCTCATATTTCGTATAGGCGAAGAATCCAATGCATTCCGAGGTAGGGAGCTGCCGTCGGGGGGGGGGTTCGGGAGGAGGGCGGCAGGGAGTACAGTAGGCGTTATTTACAGTTTTCGCTTTCCAAATCCAGATTTCCCATCATGCCACGGCGCGGTTCCCCCACGGAAAGAGAGTGAGGGGTGGGGACGTGGGGGAATAGAGGGGAGGAGAGGAGAGGGTGCAGCAGTGAGAGGGCCTCCAAATCCCTTTCATCCATCTCTTTCTCATCTCCCTCTTCCGTTTCTCTCTCGTCCCTACGTCCACGCAAGCCCTCCCCGCGCCTCACCCCCTGCCATCCACCTCAACTTTTAGCCTCCTCCCTCCACTCAACCAGCGTCTTGCGCCACCGTCTACTCCATCTCTCATCCCTTCTTCCGCCAACTTCTTACCCTCAATCTCCCTTTTCTTTCCCACTCACTCTCTCTCTCTCTCTCTCGCACACTACTCTTCCTCCTGAGCGACTCTCCACCCCCGAACCACCAGCCCCTCCCATCTCCTACTTGTCTTCCTCTCCGTCACCACCGCCAACACCACCCCACCCTTTTTTTACCACTCCCGAGCCATTGTCCATGGTGAAGTACGCCTCTTCTCTCACCCCCTAACTACTCGGCTCTCCGCCCCCGTCCTCTTCTCCCCCCACCCCTCCCCGCACACTCTCCGAAACACTAAACCCTCCCTTCCCCTCGGTCCTCCTCATCCTCCTTTCTTCGATTTCGAGAACGGAGACCGCCACTGCCGAGTGCGAGGAAGCCTTCCCGGCACGCCCAGCATCCTTTCATTGCGTATGCGCCCGTCACAAGCTCCTTTACATTGTAAGATTATTCACTCTCTTCCCTACTGTTTTACGCTACCGTTTTATGCCCTTGACGTTTTACTCCCTCAAAGTGTTGGTAATCCGGGGGTTTGCGACTTGTTTTACAAACACCTCTTCTATCTCCCTCAGTGGATCCTTTCTTTCATGGGGTGGAAGTGTGGGAGGGGGGGGGGGGTGGAGCACCGTTAAGGAATCCAGCCAATCCCGAGCCCTCCCCTGGATTCAGCAGCGGCGCATTCACCTTAATTCGTGCATCCCATTGTTAAAGACATGGAGAAAAACTTTCGCGATAAACTTTAAACGCTTGACATTTTCAATGAAGGTGAGCACGCCTTTCCATCCCAATTTATTCATTTACCACTCAAGGAATCTCGAGGGCTTATGGGCAGTGGAGAAGACAGGCTAAACGAGGCGTTGTAACTCCGTCCGCGGAGAGAATGCCGAGAGCTCACGCTTCGCCGCGGTCATAATTACGATATAAAAGTAAAAATGTCACCCCCATAAGCTAAAAGGGTGAATCTCAAATGAATGCGAGAAATGTAAAGAGAAGGGGCAATCACAGACATCAAGCGGGATTCCAACTCTAAACCCTCGATTTCCAACAGAGATCTTAAAATCAATGAAACCATTACAAACAATATTAACGTACCATGTACACCAGAGTCAATGAGATAAAGGTAAAACCTTTCAACCGTCCCCTTCATACCATATGAAGCTTTTTTTCACATTGGATTCGTCTTTTTTTTCAATTTCAATTCCATTCAAAAGAAAAGAAAACCGTACGAACGCCGGTAAGAAAGATCGTAAACGAGCATGCGGGAGTTAATTCTCAAGACGTGGAGTCTAAGTCATGTCAATTCAAGACGTGTAACGCTGAACAGGTTGGGGAAACTACGCGACGTGCCGTGGAACATCATTTATAATGCATCGTATGAGATTTATGTCATCCAACATTTTGATGGACTCATACCCACATCCCACGTAAAACGACGCAACATCGACCAACAGACCGACCGCCCCCCCCCCCACCGCATCATAATCATGCGGCGTCGTTTATGGAGTATATCGTACAGCTAGTTGGGTAACTTGCAATGCGGAAAGCAGGCAAGTTTAGGGCCCTGTTATAGTATTCCTCTACGTTCGTCACTTCATTACACTTCTGAAGGGCCTTAGTTTCCCCATTTCTGGAGTCTACATAATTTTCCATTCTCAATAAAACGTAACTAATTCCGTAAGATAACCAAGAAAAACACAGCATATGGAGTTTTTAATAGTTTTGAATGTGTGAGAAACTAGCCCAAGATTTCGGAGGAAGAGGTTCAAAAACCCAAATTCAAGAGGAATAATATTTTTCACTGCGAGCCTCTACCTCTAGTATTTGAGCACCAACGCGAAATTCTCTTATGTTACCATCGCAGAATTTTCAATAAATGTCTCTCTCCATCGGCGCCCGGCTTTTGACAGAGACGGCTGAGAAAACTTCACATACGTGACGTTTGCGACGGAAATGTCATCGAATTCCTTTGTAAACGTCAGCGAGAAAAAGTTCCCAAAACTTAAAAAGTGACGCATGCAAGGGCGAAGAATAGACGCGTCATGAGTCGAAGCGAGGCAGAGGGAATACGCATCTCAACCAATACTTGGAATTCCATTGCTTCTCGGGGACACCCGTGTCCTGTGCGGGAAATACACTGCATTACTTTTGGTCATCTTGATCGATGGTGGGGCTACATTTCCTCATATTTTTCATCTGCGGGGGAGATAGCATGCGACGCGAGGACTTGACGGGAGTGAGGGGGGAAGGAAGGAAAAAAGACCGAGTTGGACATTCCATTTTTTTCCACAGCGATGCAATTCATCCACTGCAATCTGTTATCAGCACCCCCAGCGAAGAGTCGAAAGCCATGGCGAGCTTGATCTCGGCGCGTGGAAATCCTATACGGACGTACTTGCACGAAAATGCCCTTTCTCTTTCAGGTTAGACAAACGCCATATATTTTATAGTTGATATATTCATATTTGAAGGAAAGGAAAAGGACCTATGATCATTGCTTCTACAGAATGTGATCCGTACACATACTCTGCTCGACCTTGACTTTAACTACCGACTTTATATTACTCTATCTCATTATCTGTGAATTATTGTCAATTAAAAGTTAAAAGTGGAGGGATATGGTGTAACTTCCATTCGACGACGAGGGCGAGAAACTACAACCTGGTGACGCCGGAAGCAAACAAAAAGACCTTTAATTTGTTATTTTCACATTTTCAAATTACTGTCCCGTGATGATCGGGAGAGGCGGACCCAATTTCGCCAGAACAAATTCGCTTATTGTCGCATCCCGAACTTCGTCTCGTCCCGCACTTCCCCTCCCCCCACGCCCATCCCAACGCTCCCTTGCACACAAAGTGCGCGCCTCCCCGGCCCCCATCGCAGCCCCTTATTGCCCCCTCCTCGTATCTTCCCTCGCATCTCTCCCCCCCACTCCACCTTTCCTTCCCATCCCCTCCACTTCTCCCACGGAACCCCCACTTATCCTGCCCAACGTTCCCATCCCCCTCCGCCATTCTCCATTATCTCCTTCGCCTCTCTCTCTCACTCACTATATACATATATATGTACATATACACACACACAGCTCTCTCTATCTCATCCCCGATACCGCACGGCTCCCCCTGCCTTCCCGCCCCAACTGGCTTCCGCCCCTCCTTCCTCTCATCCGAAAATCGTGTCCTTTATGGATCGACACCGCCAGCCTCCGTTCAATTCGCTTCTCTCCGCTCGTTGGACGAATCGCATATTCGTCCTTCCCAACTGCTGCTGCTATAATGCCTGCTCCCGAATGGTTTTTCCAGGGGAGCCGGGGAGTGGGATAAAAGCGGGAGGGGTTGAAGAGAGAGAAGGAGAGGGTGGGATGGGAGGTGGTTAGGGAGGTGAGGAGGGGGAGGAAACAAGGGGAAGAAG
The DNA here is from genome assembly GCF_022747635.1 of Hetaerina americana. Lineage (NCBI taxonomy): Eukaryota > Metazoa > Arthropoda > Insecta > Odonata > Calopterygidae > Hetaerina > Hetaerina americana. The sequence continues at coordinate 1,298,222 of NW_027287084.1, read as the reverse complement.
AATAGAGTTGGCGATTGGGGGAGTCGTGATGAGAGGCACCGGTGGGCGGGGATGGGCCGGAGAGGTTGGGTGCGGTGGCCACGAGGAAGAGTATGTGTGAGTGTGTGGGTATGATATTTATATATGTGTATATATATATATATATATATATATATATATATATATATATATATATATATATACACACACAATTTATTTAAATATACATATATATATATGCATATATATATAATATATATATATGTATTTGTGTGTGCGTATGTATATGTCTGTGTGCACATATACATTACAGGTAGCACATCCGCTTCGTCCATGCATGCACCGTTTATAGATACATATACTGTATATGTATACACACGTAAAAACGATGAATGCAAGGGAGGAGCGCACTTGCAGCGATGGGGGACGCTAGGAATGCGAACGCCCTATGAAGCGGTTCACACTGGACGTAAATACCCTTTGCAGCAAGAAATCAGAGAGAAAAATGACCGAGGTGACTCCACAGATCAAAAATCAATGTGGGCTTCAGTGGTATAAGTTGTAATAGGATTCCAAAATTAGAAAAGGGCGTGTTAAATAAATAAAAGTTTGAATTTCCACTTCACTAACATTACGCTAATAAGATTACTATCGCTCCAAAAACACCATATTTTTACACAAAAACCTACCCTCTCTATAGGGCTTGAGAAAATTAAAATATAGAAAACAAAGCAGTTAAAATGCTTATCAATAAAATCGTTTTGTTCCCTGGCTGCATGTGCTACTACCTCTACGTGGAGAATTCGCAACTTTTGATTGGATTTCCTTTATTGATTCAAACAACCGAGTTCAAAATTCAAGCGAATATTTCTTTAGCACCAAAACATATGGATTTTTAGAAAGTGTAATTTTTAACTCGAGCAAATCCGTCGAAGCTTAATAGAGTCTTGACGGAGAAGTTCTTTTTTCAAGGTTTTTCATTTCGCCATAAGCACGACATGCGCCTCCGTCCATATCGAATAGAGATTCCAAACTACTAAAGCGACTTCATTGCATTAGTTTCAGTTCCTTCGAATCAACAAGACTTTCCCATTTTACCCACAAAATAAACGAAGAAATTCTAGAGGTTAAGAATGAGTTTCACCTATATTTTCTGCTTATATACCGGAATACCAATGACGCGCATGTTTTAGAGAACAAAATGAATTTGTAGCAGATGGTGATTTTCTTTGCGGTGCCTCTTGCTGAATAGAACCTTAAAAATGTTTGTAGCACATGCCTCCATCTTCCAACTATCGAATTCATATATCTTCTATTGAGGAACATATTTCTTTACTTTATTGATCTTTCTGTAAATGTGCCCTCAAAATTTATAGATGAAAATATGTTGAGATACATAAATTTATCCGTGATTGACAACCATCGTAATTGAACGAATCACGTATGCAGCGGAATCTTAAATACGGTATAAAACAATGAAAAATTAACCAACCAAGAGAATACCTGTTTAGGTATTACCAACGTCCAACAAACAGAGGCCGAGCCTTTCGCGAGATGAGTATTACTCGGACAACCAAGAATGACCAAGGGTTGCTTTCTTTTTCCATTCAGAAAATAACAAAGGCTTTGCAAAAGATGAAATCCTTCCCGAGTAAAACGGTCCGATAAGAAAGAGTGATAAGACATCGATTGAAAAGGACAAAAGGAAAGTCAGGCCAGGATTCCAGGGGTATCTGGAGATCTTTTTGATCCGCCACGGACGAAGAAAAATGAAATATGAAATTGCAATGACTGCTGGTCAATTTTACCAGCAGAAGAAAACGGAAAAAGAAAAAAAAACATCCCGTAGACATTGCCCAATGGCCATGTACCAAGCATAGGACAATGAAGCCGGAATTCCAAAATTCAACAATTTGAAAGCTATTGACCGCACCGATCTCTGTGCCCCATATAAAAGAAACCCTACACAGAAGGAGTGGAGTTTAAACAATTACCCCACGCCAGAACACTTGATAGCGCCATATAGTAATGTAAAAATACTGAAAAGTGCTTCAGAACAGGCCGAAAATTAAGTATGAGTAGAAAATGGGGATTTGTTGAAAGGGTGCAGATAAACCAGGCATCGATTTGAAATTTGCCTTTGAGGAAGGGCGTGAAAGGGCTCGCAGTCCAATTTTCTATTCTAGAAGCTGAATACTGAACAATAAGTGTTCTCTACACCAAACTCAAGTAGTGAACTAAATAAATGAAAATTTTCAACGGCTTTGATAGCCGGATCGAGTTTATCAGGGTGAAGCCAACCTATGGAGTGAACAGATAAGTAAAAATAATTCTGAGGGTAATAAGTCCAGCTGAGTGTTGTAGCAAAAGTTAATTTAATTTCGCATCCTATAAAAACTCTTTCCTTTAAAATATTACCGCATGACGGCCTTTTTATCACAGGCCTCGTCCAACCTTAATCGCTTAAAACAAGTCACGTATTGGTGATGCACCGCAAGAATGCAAATAACAGGAAAATTACTAAAATATTCCTCTAAAAAATACACACGCTGACGTAAAATTGAAGGCCATGATTTCCAAAGTGAATAATTACATGAAGTTTCTTCGATTCGAAGTAAAAAGTAAATATATATAAATATAACTAAATATAAAACTAAACTAAAATTAATATCAAGGGCAAAAACATATGGCTATTTGTTCAATCACAGTATTACTTTAAGAACTAATCAGATAGAAACTTAAGTATTAATAATTAATTAATTAAGCAATTAATTAAACCTTTAATTAGAACGCCAGGTTTTCAAAGTTACGTTTATCTGTGATTTGATAACGAATTTCCCCATTTTTTCACGATCAAAAATTTTACGCGAAATATTAGTTTTAAAATCTGAAACCATCAAAGAGCATATCACTAGGCAAATCTAAATCACTTACGGCAAGATTGCACGCATATATTGTTTCAGCAAGAACGAATTACATTAAATTTGTACAACATACCAAGAACAAATATTAGGTTTTACATATAAAAAATGTCCAACAAAAGATACATTTGTTACGAACGCGATACTTTTAAAACCGGTGCCGATTTTGTCGAAAAAATTAACGGCGAAAACGTTGTGTGGACGCTAGAAAAGAGCATTTGCATTAAAAATAAGGAATGGTAAACAAAAAGGTTGAAACGAATCTAAGGGCTCTAGAAATGCGTATTTTGGTCGAGCACTTGCATGCTTTAACTTTCCGACCACACGGAGCTTCCAGGCGCTTGAAATAAAATTACACAAGTTTGAGTTACTAACTAAAAAATACCTATTAAGGCATGCATTGCAACCAAGCCGACAGGTACCCGCGGAACGCTGCCGTATCTTCTCTCATGCAGGTCAATAGGCAAAATTTGCATTTGTACTAAATTTTTTAATCAAAAACTTTAAAGATGAGCTACCAGTTAAATCCATCAAATGAATGCAGATGAACAAGATTTATCCAATTCTGATAGCAAATATTACGAGATGCATATGACATCTGGGTTAACTTAACGGAATCCAATAGTTTCAAATTAAAAAGAAAGTAAATTTCCACAAAATTCTATTATATTGCCGGTGAATTTTAAACGTATACACATCATTACCCTTATATTCGTTGAAGATACCGAGTAGGTGTACGTTGAAACCGCCGGTCGACAATACAAGAAATTGTGTGGAAAACACCAGGAATCCATATCGTATTCGCTTCAAAGAAAGACAAATAATTTCACTCTAAAATGCATTAATTGAAATAACTCATATTGACAAAATTCACTGATGCGAATGAATTCAATGATATTCTCCCAAAACATCTTTATTTTCGAATAAATGAGAGCCTTGCAGAAAATGTTAGCGGTATTCTCCAATAAGATCGCTGGAAGAGAAACATATTTGATTCGGTATTCTGAAAGAGAGGGACAAAAGATATAACCTTCACATTTTTTCGAGTAAAAATGAGAAAAATATCTATAAAGTTAAAAGCTCCTGTTCGCCGAAAAAATTAATTAAATTCGATGCGGTTGAGGAGGCGATCAAAATTTTATGCCAAGGACGCAAAATTAGATCGGGGATCTAATGAAAGAGGATAAAATATGGATAACTTTCTTACCAAATTGGTTCGAGTGTTTCTTTACCATGTACGTTACACGATCATTCAGTATCTTTCTTGCCCCACTCACCTGGAAATAACAGAAATAAGAGTTAAAATGGGAAAATATAAAAGTCAAGACAAAAACTTCTTGTAATAAAGAAAATGTTCTTTACGATATTGGACATAAAATATAGTGATATGAACGGTATCTGCTAGAATGAATTAAGCCAGAAAAGCATAATGTCATGATAAAAATATCAATTTTTATTGCATCTCAAATTAAAAGTAACAGGACCAATTCGTTTTTCCACTTCTTTTACTGGTGTGCGCATTACTTGATATTTAATCAATTCATTAAATTTGTACTTTAAGCATCCGTAACCCATTTTCTGAAGTTTTCTGAAAGACAAGGAAGAACCAACCTCCAGAGTGAAAATCCTCGATAATTTCAACTTACGATAATAGAAGTACAAGCACGATTTTCCTATTAAATTCTGCAAAAAGAATCCACGGCACAAAGGATTTGACGACAGGAAAATATAAAATTTGTGATTCAGGAATCCACATGAATTGTCACAGTACACTAAAGTTTTTTTGTAGTATAAATTAGAATATTGACTAATAGGAAAATTACACGCTGCACATATAGAATTAAGACAGGGCAGTAAGCTAAATCTAAATTTCGGCAACAATAATAATTTTTTATTAAGAACTTCCAATGTACAAATTTGATATAATGTAAGTTTTTTTACAGAATATTAGCCAATTATCAAATTGGTATTTCTTGTCAGATTTTTCTACACATCACGTTCGAAAAGTTTTGTGAAGGATTTCTCCTATTAAGTCTGACATCGGTTATAAAACTCCATCACGAGTAATAATTAGGTTTTCAATGAAACTAATTAAAGATAATTCAGAAAAATTTGAAGTCATTTGAAATTGCAACCTCAAGGGTTCAATGGGTTTCATGAACTAACTCTCTGTAACATGTTGCCATATGAGTCGTTCGAATCTATATTGGTAGAGACCATTCCCATCCTAAATACAATTTAAAGCAGGTCAAGTCACGCAGTAGGTAAAGCTACAATACGATAAATCATGCAAAAAATGATATGTGCCATGCAAATGTTTCGCCTAAATAAGGTAGCAGCGTCCTTAACTTGATTAAAGTTCAAATAAAAAAATAACAGCCAGAATAGTTGCATTGAAGACAACTTTTTAAAATGAGTAATCAATTACTTCGGTTACCAAGGTCCTGGCATCTCATGTCAGTCCATTTTAGCATTCATATCCCGGCGGATTTTATCGTGGTCATTTACTTACTCTTGATACTAGGTGGAGGGAATTTCAAGAGCGCTAGGCCACAGGAAGAAAGAACCCCACGAGAGCTTTTCTTTACAAGAAAACGAATAAGGCCTTCTCCACAGCTCCTCTATTTCAAAATTTTTCCTTCGATCCAATTACCTAGCTTTACCTAATATTGAAAATTATGTCACCTCACGGCCCACTCAATCACTAACTGCTTTCTGTCAAATAAGTATTCATTTTGACGACATGACCCACAAACTGCATAATAGTTTTCATTCAAAACCAATATATTTATTCATGATTCGGAATGTCAAAAAATCCTGTCTCTATGTTATAAACTCGTGCTGCTGCAGTACATAGCGATAATGACAACGACAAAAATGAAATAACCCACCCACCATTCGAAAATTATATTTTGTTTTATTTTTCTCGAATTCTCAAATATCTTTCTTGTCTCTAGCCACATCAGTCCTAACGCCCCCACCCCACCAACACCCCACTCCACTCGAACATTCCATCATGGTCACGCTTCATTATCGTTTAATATTCCTCCGGTGCGCTTTCGCGGGGAACCTCGGTAGAAGAATATAATAAAGAAATATCCTCTGAAAAAAGCAAAAAAAAACTACAATGACATTATTCCAGCAATTCAAATTCTCATGGATCATAATTTTAGAACCCCAGTAAATATCACCATGTGAATCACAAAAATATCCGAACTACGAGGCTGCAAATGTGCATATCCGCCAGTTCTATGAAATAAAAGACAACACTGCGGTTACGATAAAATATAGTATATTCAGTAAACCGGAACAATAGAATCCAAGCCATAAATCAACACTCAGTACACCCGTATACAATAGAATTTAGGCCTTAAATTAACCTTTGTACATTGAAGAAGCAATGAGGATTCAAAATATGATAAGCGGCAACTAAGTTCAAAACGCTAAATAAAAATTCACATTTTTAATTAAAACAAAATTGCCTACGAAACTTACCGACGTATTTATCATGAGCGCACGGATATTCAAAGTACGTCCTTGTAGTCACCAAACAAAAGCCATTTTACATTGCGACAACGGAAATTTCATGATGGATGGGTTGAAAACTTTCAAAATATACCATTATATCAATAAGATAAAATATGCTTCATTATACACTGATTTATCTGATAAAACATGAAGGGTGGGGATAATAATCTCAAATGTAGAATTTTACACCATTATTAAAAAACACCATTATTGAAGTTGAAAAAATTAGATTAAATCACAGGCAATATAGGTAAATTGAATGCCGGCGCTTAGAGTAATTATGAAGTCCACATGAAACGTAACAAATAGCTATTAAACTAACACTGAAGTTGTAGAGGATTATAATATAATGTTTAATTCATCTCCAACATCAATACCTAAAAATATGATACTTTCCACTATCATTCACCATTGAACCTAAAAGGTAGGCGTTAATAGGATTAAAATGTTAGCAAGATGAGATTGGACTACGCCAAATGACATTAGAGAGAAATAATATATTGAAAAAAAAGCAGCGCAAAAATAAATGCTAATACGCATGAGCAGTAAGAATAAAAGACGCAATTTGCAATGCAATCAAGGCCCTTCAAAATTTTGACATTAGCACTTCCCGCAGTGCAATGGAGAGAGAAACGAAAACGACGATGGACGGGGTTACGAATTAATGGCTAAATGCGCGGATCCGCCAGCCAATGAGATCGATGCATTGAATCGCGCTGAAATAGAATAAGCGTGAATAGTGCGAGCAACGTCCTCGCGCGCTCCGGTTGTCAAGGGATTATTTTAAGGCCTCCATATGTCATTATTATCCTCCAAAGCTCGGAATCGAGTGGACAGAAATGGAATGGCTGTCTCACGTCCCTCCATCAATTAAAAAAAACGACGAAAGTGCAGCGCGCGCTCGGCGGAGGCTATTTTTTTCTCCCAAAGAGATAAAAAAACCTCAAAAGCCCTTTTAAAAATTTTAGACGAAAGCACACGTCAAATTGCAATCTGGAATACTGTGGCGACGACCAACGACAAAACCCCCGGAAAAAAAGGATTTCAACCAAAATGCAGCGGTGGAGACCCGAAATTTCCATATTCTACCCAGATGAAAGCTTCGGGAGGAAAGGGGAGTTCTGTCCCAGGCACAAGAAATCAAAGGGATTCGATAGGCAGGTGCGGTACTATCCTAGACGCCACAGTTTATTTTCCTCATAAAAAAACATTCGAAGACGCCCCCTGTATATATTTACTCGAAAAAACTGTAACGCTTCAAAAACGTGAGGAGACGAGGGAAACCATTCGGTCTTTACCTGCAAAAGGATCCAATTATGGGACGCCTTCGCGCAATTATTTTACGTTCCCGCGTCTCCCTCTCTCTGTCTCCCAGGGGACTCGGGGAAACCCTAACGTTTGGGGAAGGGAAGGCACTCGCCCTGTGCAACGAGGGATCGCTCCCCGCTCAAGCCTTCGTCTCTCTCCCACCGCCCTTGCACCAACTCCCCGCTCTCCCCATAAAGGACGGAGGCAGCGCACTCCGCTTCGCTCCGGCAGACGCTCCTTCCACTCCACCTGCTACTACAAGACGGCTTCACAGTGAGGAGGCTGCAAAGACGGGCGGGGAGACGAGGGAGGGAAAGGGGGGGAAGAGGAGATGGTGGGGATGGGGGAGTGAAAAACGGAAGAAGGGTCTCTGAGGGGGTCGGAGGGGGGACGGACGTCGGCGAGGGGGTTGGGGGAGGAAGTAAAAGCAGGCGAGGTAATAGGCCGGAGGTGTGGGGGGCGCGGGAGGGGGGCATGAGGAGGGGGATGCGGGAGGAGGATAGCACTGGAGAGTGGTGGAAGGGGGGAAGGGACGATCCCCTTAAAAGGATACGCCACGTGATTCAACGTAAAGATAAGGAGGTGTTGAATTAAATATTTAATGAAATAGGCATGAGTAAAAAGGAGGGTGTAGGAAAGGATAAGGAGTGGAAGGGGAGCTCAAGAGGCCATAACATTGCACCGAATGTGGATCCGAGGCAAGGATACGAGACTCTGGAGGAAGGCGGAAGGCGAGGAATCAGGGTGGGATTTAACGGGGTGGTCATGAGATGAGACGATGACGGGGAAAGGGAATAATCCACGGGCGGACGGCAGGATTTACTTTCGGGCTTACACGTTGCGAGCAAATGAAGGACGTGATCACCGCTCTTTCGATCATTTCCCACCGTCTTTACAGAATTCTCAAGCAGGAGTGCACCATAAACCGGTTGTTAAATTCCATATTACCTCATTTAAAACGAAGAAAACATAATCATCAGAAACTTCAAAAATATTTCGGCAACAACGATTATTTAATGTCATAAGACCTAAGTAAACAGTGATGAGACAACGTATCAATAGGACTTAAAGTTAAGTGTAAAGGCACAAGACATTGAAATAATTTTCACCTTCCGCGTAATTAATTTTAATCTACCAAAATTTGAATCTAATTGACATACAATGCGCAGGTACGAGTGTCGTCCACAAAGGATTTAAGCATTTCAGGCTTCTCGGCCAGAGCAACTTTCGAGACTCGCAAACACTTATCATGATCCCAACGAGTAGACCAGAAAATAATACTCATGAAAAACATTGCATGGAAAGATATTAATAAAATTAACTTTTATTCCGTTTTCTAAATTTCTGTGTCACCCGCATGACAACCTAACGATGTGATTCGCGATGTAAGATTATAATTTTTAAGTGATTCGTGGTTTCGTATAACAACTCTTAAATTTTAAGGCGTGGCTTGAGCACGCGACACCATTTATCACGTACACCAATGGACAGACCAGTCAGTAAGAATTAAATTTTATGATCGAAAGGAACATATTCCCCCCAAAAATGATAGATAGACGAAGTTAAAAGCAATTCATTAAGTTGTTGGTTCCAACGAATTATATAGCTTGTTAATCAATTTATCGGACACAATGTTTATGCATAAACCATAAAAACAGTAATCAACCCGAAGGTCGGTTTAATAGGTGACGGTAGAGTTCACCCAGTACTAAGCCCGACGGCGTGTGAAATTCACACATAAGGTAGGGGGGGCCAGTTCCTTTCCCTGTGCCGGTTATGGACCTGCTACCCGAAAAATCACATAGCTTGGGTGGAGCTGCAGGTGCCTTGCCCGGGAATCGAACCCGGGACCCTCTGGTCAGTAGTCCAACGATCTACCCCCTGGACTACCGCGAACCACTGTTAATGCATATAAAACCCTTAATTTCAAGTTTTTAAATGTATTATACGATGACGGCTCAATAGTGTGATCATACATTTTTTTATTATAAAAAATTATTCAGCTAATATTTAATTGATTTTGTTATCCTGTTTCGTTAATATGTAATGTATATGTGGTACGAGTTTCATTGAATTGACTCCATTATTGCGTATTTGATCCCGTTCATTACAAAAATATCCTTCAATAGATCAGCTCTCAACTACTCAAACGTAAATTATAATTAATCTAGTAAACGTGAATTATTTCCTCTCGGGCAAACCCGAAGATCGAATACAAAACTGCCAAAGTTGAATTCCCAAGCTTGAACGTACGGGCCAGAGAATTATTTCCATTGCCCAATCAACGTCCATAGCTGCAAAGTCAAAAGAAACTACGAAACAATACGCTTCAGCAAAGGGATATGAATATGGCCCAGTAAATACTTCCACCGGTTAGACAGCATTAATCATTTACCATCTGCCACTAACATGCCCACCGACGAAACAGAAACAAATTACAAACAAAAATTTCATTCAATTTAATTCAAGTTTTTCGTGTTTTCACGGGTGCCGCTGCTGTTATTCTCGTGGGAAAACGGAACATTCCCGACGTTTCATTCGGGCAAGCCCCGTGGAGGGGTGGGCGGCTTGAAGATAGCTGTCATGTCGCGCGCACCTTCTTGCCACCCGAAACCACGGAAAATCGAGCCGACTCTTAACCATAATACGGCCAGAGACCTTGTCATAAGCACGACTCCTAACTTTCCCGAGTTGACGGGTTCCGAAGCAAGAGAATGAAAAAATAAAACCGACGGATGACGAAAGTAAGCGATAAGCATATAAAAAGGTTATCCATTTGCAATTCTCTATTACATAAGACTAGCGTTTGTTCAAACTTTACTGAAACTTGAAATACAAAAAGCCCACGGAGATTATCTAGTGCGTTCTAGGAGAGTGAAAGACAAAATTTAATCAATGGATTTACAAAATATGGAGCCAACTCTGTTATATAAGCTTTTAAAGTTCTACAAAACGTCACGGGAAAATGGTGTTAAATGGAGCGTCACTTCCATGCATCTCGTTGGAGTTAGAATCTTCTCAAATTCAGTCTATATTTGCATTTATAATTTCATACTGAATACACTGCGAAAGTAGTTCCGCGAAGGAGAACATAGCTTAACGCGGTAAGTTTTCCAACTTCCTGGTTGCAATAAATGCAATGCACTTCTTGCATACTTCAAGTGTACAGGTATCTGAAACCATTGTTTAAGCGTACACGCTTCCCGCTTACGGGCCCTGATTAGCGTATGAATAATGGATGAACGTTTACCTGGGATAAAGAGTTAAATAGCCTTACTCCCAGGCTTTTCCGTTCCCTTGAAGGTATTATTGTACTAACAGCGTATCACAATCGCATACTAGCATTTTAAATGTTTCTGAAAGTTGATGCAAAAACAGGTAACATTTTTTTAATCTCTTAGGAAATATTAGGAAAATACCCCTATTCTTAATCATACCAAAAACACTGCACCACTTTCATATGAATATTAAATGTAATTTAAACTAATTAATTACTATACAATTTTACCTTCACATGTTTTTAGAATTTAATCCTATGCTTAGATCATATTTTCCAGCTTTATTCTCGTTATTATCGGTATGTTTCTTTCGAAGATAATGGAAATTCATCAGTAATTTATTAAAAATTTTCAAGGTAAAATACGTTTTTCATTCTGTTCTGAGGGTTTTTGGGGGTGGACTTGAGACAAAAGCCCCGCATTTAACACCTACCTATAATATATTTTATATACCACTAATAAAATTGTAATTTTAGACCGCAGCACATGCTGAATTTTAAATGCTTACTATAAGGAGGCTTAAACCTTCAGCCCATAAATTAAGAACAGTTGAAAAGGTTCAGTAAGTTTGTTAATATCCAAAATCTACGTACTTCTTTCTTTATTTAGTCCCTACGACGAAATTTACTCCTCATTTCACATTAATCCAAGAATATAAGAAAACGAACGAGGTATGAAAATGTATCACACAAACAACATAAGCATGCATGAAACAGCCAGCGTGCGTGCCCATACTAACATTACCTCATTCGATAAATACAAGTCCACAAAAAGCATAAGTATTTCAACAGTGTCAATATTTAAAATCTTATTCCAAATTCTAACATCAACGAAGGAAAAATGTATTATTGGAACAGGGGCAAACGGAAGATGATTGAAAAAATATTTCCAATTTATAAATCTAGTTTCCATATGAAATGAGCACACAGCGAATTGTAAATCCCGTTGCTAGAACCAAGAGAATATTATCTTCAGTGGAAGCTTAAATATAGCCAGGCATAGTCCGGGATGGCTCGGTTTGGTTAAATTTAACTGAAATAAAACTACGCTCTAGTGAATATAGCATTTTGTGAGGGAATCACAGCCAGGCACTGATTCTCTCACAAAAAAAATGACAATTACCGTGCAAAAAACCAATCCTCTCAGAGCCAGTAGGATGCGTAAGGTGTTGAACCTTGCGGCGAAGAAAGATATGAGTCCTGGTTCAGTTGCTAAGCCTATCGCAACAACAAATGGAAAGATTCATTCAAGACTTAGACAAGGTACGCAAGAGAAAAATTTTAAAAAGTACATGATTCATCACTTCCTCACGCCCAAAATATAACTATTCGCTAAAACGCAATCCAATTCTTAATGGTAGCAAGAAGTAATTGATTTAAGTACGTTACAGCTTCCAGTATTGTTAATATATCAGGCACGAGAAAAAAATAATGAATACGATTATTTCAAAATACATATTCAATGAATTCAAAGAAACTACGGGATATAGTATGCCGAACCAGTAATATTAAACAACGAAGTCATGCGCTATATGTTTATGAATTCAAATTGTTGCAATACATTTACCGGACAAAAAGTTCATTTTTAGAAGTTAAAAATTCTAAGTAGCATCATTAATGCATACGTTTGTACGTATATGGGATTTGATTCTTAGATTAATTTTCATACATTTTATTTATATATCAATATTATTTTACATTACCTATCCGCAATGATTGCAATACAATAATTTCAGCCGAGTGACGAATAGGGCCGAACATATAATTTAACTCCCGTCTTATTCATGAATTCACCGAATACGATGGCGGGAGAATACTAATCGAAGGCCGTCTCCACCCAACCGTAGTCTCGCGGACACCTGAAATATTGGAAGCGCGGATAAAAAGTTGAACCGTATCTTCGGATCCAAAATCGCGCATACGGTCCATAATGCGCAGTACATTCTACCACACACGCATCTGGCTAGATCACCAAAGCGGAGAGGAGGTAAATAGGATGGTGCGAATGGATGACTATCGGATAGGATTTAAAAATACATTTCCCTTTCTTTCCAAGTTCTCCCGGACATAATTTCAAATTTTCCCGATCGAAATTTCAGTGGAGAGAGGCAATTATAATGAAATTAGCCTATTCAAAGATATCGTAATTATGTGAAAAGTATCATTACAGAACGCCACACTGCAGATATTATACGAATATAATTACTTATCACTTCACGTCCTGCTGCGATTTGAAAAGTACATGATCGACTAGCATTCATGAAATTGTGGAGTCTATTAGGATTAAATTGGATTATAATTCTCTAATATTTAAGATTTTCCATAATACTCTTCATTTTTCTATAGCTCAATGCCTACTGATGTGTGGCACTCAATGGATTAGAAATGATCCTTATATTGGAAAACCAGCTATTGGGAAAGCCGACCAGGGATGAATATAGGTGTTCGAGAAACGGAGGAGCTATTGGAAAATGAGAAACAAGAAGGAACGCGGGACGGTGAAGGTGAAAATATAGAATGTTGGAAGAAAAGCAAGATCCCATGAGGAAGACCATGGAGCCGTTATTAGAGCCAATAAGGAAGACTGAGAAAGAAGAGACGCCAGAGAATCAAGGTGTAAAGAATAGGTATTGTAAGGAAGAGGGGAGTTACGTTATCAATCAATCGTCTAATTACAATACAAATGATATAACTCCCAACAAAACAAAATTTTTCCAACAGGTTTCTTCGAAACTACAGGATTAATATTTACGTAAATACCTTTTCATTATATACCTTTCCAATGAACATGAGGCTTGCCGCTACCCTGGTTACACCTTTCAGAGTAGCAACAATCTTATGTAAAATGTATCGTGTCGAGAAGCATTTTATACCAAATATTATTTTGGCAATGCATTATTGTGTTCACTGCCGAGACAAATAACACAGAATACCCGTCACAGAATTTTCATAGCGCAGTTATTTTTACTCCTACTCATCTCTCTTTAAACAAATGCCGACAGGGAATTGACACACTCGGAGACGGAATCGGTTGGCACTTAATGGAATACTAACAGAGCTACATGGTCCGAGAACACTTCAGACAAAACTGGAGTGGTCTATCTAACCGCTGGCTTGCCTTCTCAGTAAACTCACGTAAGGGCGTGGACCTGAGTCGTACGTTAAAAGCCTCCGTGGGTAATCGGAGCCGAGGCCGCAGCGCGGATGTCAATACAAACATTTGCAACACCCCTGCGGTGGAATGGGAGATTAATGGGAAAAAGAAGGAGTGCAGGAACGAAAAGGATCGACAGGATAAAGCATTGAGATAAGAGAGAAAAACATGAGGGGAGGAGCGGCGACCATAGAACTGGGATCTACGTGATGAAAATTACTTGGGAGCAGAATAAAGAAATCCCCTCTGCAATTTCAAAGCGCTCCGTTGCCTCGTCTTGTATCTGTAAAAGCACACATGAACAGTCCATCGCCGATACTGGCGATAGATAGAGGAGCTACAGAAGGGAACAAAAAATAGTGCCATATTCCCCCCCTCCCTCGGAGCCATACGAATGGGCTGTCACATCCAAATGAAATTACGTGATCGCCACAAATTCAGCCTCGGTTCGAATGCAGCGTTGGACGTGCGGTCGAAGTGAGCTGAAATTACACGAAGGCAACCCTTTGGGGTAGAAATGACATACCGCGTGACTCCCCTTATCGATACACGGACGAGTGCTCCAAATGAACAAGCGCGATTTTATCCGACGCGTTACCGGTCGCATTTTCCCCGGCACGGCACCCGGCCCGCTCCGCGTCTTTTGCCAGCCGCGCACGCCGATAAATCAAATCCCATCTTTTTTATACCAAGCTTCCGGGCGAAATTAATTGCCAAAATAATAAAACCCGGCTAGGAAGTTCATCAAAGAGTACGCCGGAAATTAATGACACTCGCGAAATTTCATGGGGTGTCGAGGAAGGTGGGAGGGGGTGGGCGGGAATGAGGGGAATGCAGGCAGCGTCGTAACAGAATTTCATTACTCAAAATAGTTTTAGAGAGGCTCCACGCGAGGCGTGACGCACTCACACGCGCGCGACGCGGGAACCAAAAATTGACGTTCACTCAATAACTTCGCGAATATTTCATCGTGCGGGCCAAAAACCAATTAACCGCATACCCTCCTCTTACACGGTAAGGCTCCCATCCCCCCACATACACGTACGCTGCCATCCATTATTTCCCCCACCCCACAACACTCTTTCCTCGCCCCTCTCCGCCCCTCCTTACAATAGTCGCACCACCCTCGTGCCTTACACCTAAGCAACTAAGCCTACCCCATACACTCCCTCCTTTCTTTTTCCACCCTCGCCTCTTCCCCTAAACACGCCGCATCCCTCACGCCGGGCCCTGGCGCCTCACGCCACCACTCCACATTCACTCCATTCTCTCGGTAATACACACACCACCTCGACCAACTCATCGCGCGCGCGCACACACACACCAATTCTCCCTGCACATCACCACCTACCCGGCACGCCGACCTACTATGCACACCCCCACTTAAACTTTCCGTGTGAGCATCCACCTCGCTCCCCCAGAGCGGCGGATGCTCCCCCTTGATATCATCGGCGACCCCACACACACACATACCGCCATCACCCTCCATCCTCCCACCTATCCGCCACCACCTTCCTCCTCCTCTCTCTCTCCGCCCACCGACAATTACCCCCTTCCCGTTTCCACACTTCCTCCCCCAGAAAGCCCAGCTCTTGAAGTTTTCCGCGTTATGTGCATCGGAGCCATAAACATTTGGGGAGCATCTTCGCGTCCGCAGTTTGTGCAACGGCACGGGGCGGCGGGGGAGGTGGGGAGTGGAGGAGGCGCGGGCTGAGGGGTGAATAGGAGGAGGTTGGCGACCCCCATTGGAAGTGAGGAGGGAGGAGCGTTTACACAGAAAGAGAGAGAAGGAAATGTATTGAGGGAAGGGAGGAGGAGGAATTGGATGAAAGGAAATGAACGGGGGAGGAGTGCGGAAGTTTTGAGAAACGAGCTCATCTCAGGGAGAGGTTGGAGGGCGAGACAACGGTGCGGAGGATAGAAGGGGCGGTGTGCGAGCTCGACGGTGTAACCGGGTGCCGACTGGGGAACCATTTGGGCTAACTGCATCAACGCAATGAGTGCTCTGCCGGAGCGGTTCTCGACAGAGCCACTCCCGTGGTTCATTACTGCCTTGAGGTGTGGGAGGCATTTCCTTCGGACGAGTCGTAAGAACGTGGAATGAGAGGGGGGAACGTAGAGTTAGGACTTAGACACAAGATATGCACTGCGTTCAACACACAAAAGCATCCACACGACACCGAGGGAGCGTTAACATAACCTTCCTCGCTCCGCACAATAATTACATTATGGATGCAAATTACAAAGGAAATATTATGTTTTGCAACCAAATACAGATTAACTGGTGAGGGAAAATAGTTTGTTTTTGTGCCATTACACGATCAACCCGTCTTAATTTGGGCCTAAATTGTTCTTCATTATGCTCCATGATCAGGAATAAATTTCTTTGAAATTCATTCAATTAATTTTTAATAAGAAGATATTTAATCCCTTTTCAAGTTCTAAACCAGTTATTTACTCCTATGCTTAAACAGAATTAATGATATTTGAAATTTTTTGAAAAATTTAAAAATCGAATAAAAGTCTACAAATTTTGGGACATGTTTTTTTAAATAGGCCAACCCATTGAAGAATTGATACAATACTGGCTTCCAGGAGCTGGAAATTGAGGTGGGATATTAATGTCAAGCATAAAAAAGTTTAAGATTTCATGTTAAGTTTTCGTTACAATACAATTAAAACATCGGCCTAACTGAGGTTAATTATTAATCTTATACTACACATTACCATTTTTGTCCACAGTGGTATTCTGATGCGGCTAAATGGGTATTTCCCTTGCACAATTTTAGTAGGCTAACTAGGACGAAATTTCCTCCATCAATGCACAAAGGGAGACACGACTACAAAGGCGATAATAGTACCTGACTCGTCATACGCCAGAGGTACTTGTGTAATCAACAGTTTGATGTGATTTGAACCTTTGAATTCAAGAGATAATTAACTGGCCTTCATTGATAACATCAATGAAATCAAGGTAATTGTAAGCTGATGGAAGTGCAACTAAAACGAATCTATTACTGTAAGGTTTTAATTAGGAATTATTAAAATACGCACGGGGTTTTAATGTGACCAAACTAATCTGGAAAAAAGGTTGAACCACGCATTTGGCAAAGTTCAGGTTTGGCTAAGCGATATTTAATGCTATGACAGACGATCCCGCACGTCATTTTGGAAGGAGTCTAGAAAGAAAAGTGGACAGACAAAGCCTCCAAAAACACACCCTTTTTCCGACTGCTGGGCAATGTGACGAGTCCTGACGAAAAGAAATCAACTTTACGATTCCCTTGGTAATCATTTTTTCGCTATCCAAAGGACACGAGAACTACGAATACGAGCGCATTATGCTAAATAAACGGAGAAACTTTCCTCATGTAGGTAAAATTGTTCGAGGAGTAGTTTCTTAAGTAATGAACAAAAACTTCCCTTTTTGCGAATGTCAAAAATGCTGCTTAAAAAGCTCTTCTGAAACTCAAATAGTAAATGGAACATTTACACATGTCCCGCCCACACACACACACACAGAGGAAGGGAAAGCGACTTTACCGAACTCAACTTAAACATGAAATAAGGCTTTTTACGAAAATGAACCAATGTTTATCCTATGGATGTCCCTGTTATAGAAGGTGCAATCGAATTGTTAAATAACCTTAACTACTATTTTCTAGGCAGTTAAAAATGGCGTTTTGTTCAAACATATTATTGATACATAACGTAACATTTTACCCTACAAACATTATAAATCTCTCCTGACGAGCTACACCAGATTTTTTCCGAAATTTCTGTCTGGGGAAATAGGAAAAATCAGTTCATAAACTATTTCTCTTGCTTTCACCAAAAATACTTTTTTACCAATGAATTAGCCAAGCCTTGCGATAACCAACTAAGAATGATTAGAAAGGCATCAGGATTAATTCAAAATTTGCTTTTGCGGCAAGGTGGAAATTTCATAACGCAATTATCGTTACCACTCACATTTCCCAGCAAAATGATTTATGGCAACCAATTAACTGCTGCGTAATAAATTCACTAAACGTTATAAGGCTGACAGATTGGAATATCACAACGAAGACTGAAAAGGGAAAGAAAATGAGATTTTGCCGAAAAGAAGAGGAGGGAGAAATTCGACAAATTTACTACCACCTTACTTTAGACCATCTCCATCGATTTCCCTGTTGCACCAGCTCCCTAAGGGGCTCTTAACGAAACGCTCCTCGAGAAGACGCGGTAATTTTGCCATTTCGTGATAATCTTCGTACCAAAAAATCTCTTCCTTTTACATTATGCTGGTGTCTGGCATAAATATATAATACGTGCGATGAATGTATTCCCGTTCAATGCAGCACGTGGGTTATGCAATTAAATTTTAAGGCAGAGGATTCGTAGCTATCCGTCGCCCATAACTTTCACGGTCCTTATGATCATATTGACTCGACATGAACACGATAGGGATTTTGAGTCTGTTAGTTTTCACTTCAAAAATTTCTTTTCCTGCAAAGCCTCTAAATAAATAAATGCAAAACTGAGTAAATACCTGTAACCACAGGAAAGACGAAAGTCAAATAAATTAGGCAAAAGATAATTTGAGTACATGTAGTACTTTTCAGAGCATTTTGAATACAGGCATGGAAAGGATATTCACCATAACTGGAGGGAGTCATACGTAGATTGAGAGAGGCAGGTGAGCAGATATCCAAGACTCAGGTGGAGTGAATGTCAGGAGAAGCAATTACCGACGGTAAATACCATCAGACTAGGCATAGGTAAACGGTTCAAAGAAACCAATCCATAAATTATACTCTTTGATGGAAGTGGAGTATCGGCAATGATTGCTACATGGAAAAAAATTCAGAACTATGATATGAGGCGCAAAAGAATCATGAACATATAAAAGATACGCCGAGAGGACAATGAAGTCCTTCTACGAGCAGAAAAATACTAAGACCATGAAAGACACTGACGACAGAATATTATTAATTAAGCATACTCTTGGTTATACCTCACGGATATTAGTTAAGTTTATTATAAATTGAATAGCACAAAAGGAGCCATATAGCCGAACAATAAAGGAAAATCAAGGATAAATTATGAGAGTCGAGTAGTTGATGGTGGAATATTGATTTCTCTCCAGAACGAAAACAATACGCACCTTAGGAAAGGATTATGATTGCTCCTAAGAAGCTGTCTACAAATAGCCTCGATATCTTGGACACGACCACACAACTATATTCGCACGAGATTTATTAAGCAATGTAATTATTTTAGTCTTCAGGAAAACCAAAAAATAACTGACGGACATGAACTTAACCCACCTTTAACTTTCATCCACGAGCCAATAGTTGTTCTATAAGGTGCGAAACTCAACATTGGCGACAACATAAAATAAATCTCGTATTAATAGTCGTAAATAAGCAAATGGAAACGCTATCCTTGAAGAATGTTCCACACAGTACGGCTATCAGGATCATTCCATTTTTCAATAATTTATTTTTGCTTTTACACACATGCTGAATGTTGGAAACCGCTGGCGTTTTCGGGTTCGATGCGTGGTGCGAACATCGTGTTTATCTTAAAACAACAAAATTTATTAGTAAGCCAAGTGGCGAACTTATAAAATGGTAAGGCTGCCAAATTCCTAAAACTTCGATAGAAATGTTAATTTAACATCCGCCGAAATTAATAGTTCTCGCGAGCAAACAAGCATTCCTGATTCTAAATATTTCCAGGTCTTCGGAGTTAATGAAACGGTGTATCCAGGGCTAAAGGTAATTATTTCCTCTTAATTCTGATATAATGTTGATAAATCATCATGCAAGATGCCATCTGACAATAAAATAATTACCATCGATTTTCCGGTGCTTACACAGAGAAGGGTGAATTTAATGGATGAACTGCATTTTTAAGCCATTAAAGTACCTATACACATATACTTTCAACTAGTACTACAGTTGGTAGGAAAAGTGTAATTGCTTTGGTTTTCCAAGGAATTCACCGATAAAAATAATGTAAGACAAGTACTTAATATTAATACCCTCGGAAATTTTTCCAATTTTAATACCCTACACAAATCAAATACCAGAAAAACAACAGACACATTGAGAGCACAAAGTTAGGGTTACTAAAAATACATGAATGGTGCAACACAGACCATCCAACCTGGTTGAAATTGAATATTGTATGACACGACGTACCATACCAGCTATATGGTACACTGCTTTGTACCAATGTCTGGGGCACGCCCTCAGTGTTCTTCGGCGTCGGGCATGAAGGCACGAGAGAGAGCAGTCTAATGCGAACACGGAGCGAC
Organism: Hetaerina americana; assembly: GCF_022747635.1. Classification (NCBI taxonomy): domain Eukaryota; kingdom Metazoa; phylum Arthropoda; class Insecta; order Odonata; family Calopterygidae; genus Hetaerina; species Hetaerina americana. The sequence goes on along the minus strand of NW_027287084.1, from coordinate 1,277,751 downwards.
GACAACGTAACTCCCTCGGAACTAGTGCTTACCGCCATTATAGTCCCCCACAGGGACCCACTCGGGTCCTCAGAGCAACGGTCCGAATCACCCCACACACCATGCTCGCGCACACAATGCTTAATAACCTGGACCCACCGAACGAGCCTTCGGGCTATCAGGATCTTCCATTCCGCCAAGGATCCCACCAGGGCAGATCTCCGTTCAGGGCGTTTTAGGTTTTAATTAACACGGCGTAGTCGCAGAAAGAACAATACTACTCTTAGACGCCGCTGCTCTACTTACAAAACAACACAACAGGATGCTCCCGGAGATTTTCTTAAGAATCGCGACACAGTAAGTTCAAATCGCAATAAACTCTTGACCCCATTTAAACATTCCGCTATTCCTGCGGCTATTGAACCTGATATAACTTTCTTAGTTTAAAACGCGAAGCACAACGAAAAGCTTTGCTCAATGTTAACCGTGCGAAAACCTTTTAGCCCATGGTTTCGAATGCCGAGAGTGCAAACAGTTTTCTTCTACCTTTACGCGAGATAATTCGTATGCCATCCTAAGGTGCAAAATATCCAAGATAAATCAACCACCAGTTTTAAAATCTGCAGAAGAATTTTGATTTCACACTTTTTAAATGGTCATTTTTCAGATTAAAGAGATTTTTAAATTGCTCTGCGTGTGCGCAATTGTTCACCATTTTATCGAATGTTACAAAACACTAACGCTAAAAGTCAAAGAACAGAAAGACAATCGGTAACAAAAAACGTTTTCACGAAAATACAAATGCATAAGTATAATATTTCTTCAAGCGTTACATTTAAAAACATAACAGGGAACAAATTAGTGCTTCACCCTAATAAATACAGAGAAACAAGATTAGCAATTAAAAAGTAAAAAATATAAGGGCAGATTATTCATGAAATTTTGGAATATACTTCGAAACGAATTGTTTGTATTCCACTTCTATAGAGTGTAATGCCTATTGTTTGTATTCGTAGTAGCCATTCCAGGTTTCCGCATTCAGGTAAATTGAATAACAAAGAATGTGTTTGTGGTTTATCAGCGAGGCAGAATATTTGTACCACATTAGACCAGTTAATGCTAAGGTACCAATAGCAGATGACGAGTTAATGCATAAATTAATTTCCACCATTTCAAACAAACCGGATGACAGGAGTAAAAAAAAATCAACTGCGGTCTAATCGAAAAACATATCCTTTCCAAGTACCGAAATTTAATAGCCCCCATAGCTCTATTCTATCTATTCTCCGCCATTCATTTTCAAGTTAAATAATTCAATCTAGCTGAAGCGAACCCACGGTTAATAACTGATGTCCCTTTACAAAGGAACTATATGAATGCTGAGAACTAGAAAATCACACATAAATGAAAACATCGGAATTTACGAGAGAAAAGAAAACCAATTGAGTTCAGAAAACGCAAAAACAAAATCTTTCCCTTCTGAGCCTACGCCATTAACCAAAAGCAGTGGTACAGAATTCATCGAAACAAACCAAAACGAAAATGTCGGAGGTAGGATCCGAACCGATGGTCTTTTTGCTAAACAGCGCGTCACACTGGCCACGAACCCTACCTAATACGGCAATGCGTATGCATAAAGGGAAAGAGTACGGACTGGATTTATGGTTATGGGATCCCCTTACATGGAAATAATTTCCTGACTCACACTTCAGTACTGGGAAAAGCTTGGCCCATTCATTGATTTTACGCCTACGCTACGGTTTTACCGGCATCATCTACATTCGCATCATACCAAAAACGTCAGAGAATAAGGCCAGATCGTTCCTGGAGATTTCTTTCCAAAGCGGAAAAAACTATAAGCAAATATGTTTTCCTCAACTCCCTACAGAATGAGGTAAATCAATACATAGCATATAACCAATATAATTAGTTAACAGGATGATGACTAGCTATTCCGAGAAAAGCATCTGTTCGGACGATCAATGCGGAGTTCCTAAGAAGGTTTCACATTTTATTCAAACAGAAAATGTTTCAAACCAAAAATGAAATAACGCTTTAACAGTGAATATAACGGTATATCAGGGCGTGTGGTAGAGACATGAAAGATGAAGACGTTAAGTAATAATGAATTGAATGAGGCAGTTACTTTAATTTTACGTTATAAGGAAATTGGGCTGATTAACGAGAAAACGAAAACTTCCTTGATATGACCATTAAATTCCATACTACTGCAAGGAGAACGTAAAAAGAGGAGAATAATAGGAATGTTTGTGAATCAAATATCAATGGAAACATGCGTTGAACTGACGTGCTATGCGGTGACTTCGTCGTCGTCATCACCTCTTCAGTATTTCAATCCTAAACTCTCCACACTTTCCTACTGATTCTCTGTCAAACATCCTTACTTCGCTTGGCCTAAGTATTATGTCCCTTGGGTCTTCTTTTCGGTGCCTTTCCTTAAATTATGCTCCTACCAAATGCATTCTGTCACAAGGTCTTCCCAATCCAATTCTTTCTTTCTTCTGTCTCTTCTGCTTAGGTTAACAACCCGAAGGTTAGCATGCACCATATCTCAATCGTTCTCCACTCTGCGCCAACCCCTTCAAATCCACGTATTGTCGGCAGGTTCCTCCTAAAATTACCAAACTTATTCGAGACGGGGTCCTTCTATCCGATTCTTCCTTTCATATTTGCATGAATAATCTCAAGAAAGCTTTCCTGCTCGGAAATGTGCCCAATCCAATTATTTTCCTCTTCCTTACCTGATTTAACATGCATGGTTCTTCTCCAATCCTCCTCAAAACCTCTTCATTGAACAGTCCCTCTGCCTGACATGGCATCTACAGCATTCTCCGAAAGACCCATAATTCAAAGGCCTCAACTCTTTATTTTCTTTCCGCGACTCCAAGCGCTCAAGTTTCGCTTCCATAAAGCAGTACTCTCCACACGTAGATCTTCAACGGTTGCTTTCTTTACTTTATGTTCTTTTATGTGAAAAGTTTCCCTTCCTTACTGAAAGCTGTCCTTGCTTGGTAGATCCTACTCACCAGATCTTTTTCACTACGACCATCGGATGTAATTTTGCATTCCAAATAGATAAATACTTCCACACTTCCAAATCCCCATCGAGCAGAGTTAACCTAGCCTTAAGCCACGCCTGCTGAAGACGATACCCTTAGTTTTGTCTACCCTGGTTCTCTTATTATATCCTAGCACCACGGAATTTTCTATTTCGTCTAACTCCTATTCCCTCTTCATGTCATCAGCAAGCCGACGCATACCTATTCTTTCCCCATAGAATTCAATGACTCTTCGCTCCAGTTTATCCCTCATTCCATTCAAAAACGAGATCTCATGACGACAATTACTTAATAACGCTTTTTTCCTTATCATGTTTCTCATTGGCATTCTCTCCTACATATTTCTCCTTTTTCTATCCCTTTGATTTCCAGCATCCGCTCCAGCGCCAGGTTTCTAAGGCTTCTATTATTCTGTGGTCTGCTTTTTCAAATAGTAATGCCTCCTATCCATTGAATAGCATATTCCACACGTATTCTTTCATGTATTGCTTTCTTGTTTCTCAGCTTCTCTTACATTATCACATCAGTTGGCTCTTTTCAACAAGCGTCTTCAAAGTCAGAGTGAATTTCCGCTTGATATTCGCCATATCCTCCCATCCTACGTGATGGTACTTCCGATGTTTGCGAACGATGTCTATCGGTCTAATTTCTATTGTATAAAGATCTACCTGCTTCTTATATATTTCGCTTGCTATGATTTTCAGGGGTAGGGTACAAGGGTTAGGTGGGAGAAGGAACTATGGAGTTTCAATCTCGCCCCAATTAAGTCGTTAAATATATGAATAAATACATTTTCTTTTCCTTAATGGGGGCTTTAAAACAAGTAGTTGTGGCAAGATCCAATTGGTGGGAATAGAACATATGAATAATGGTATTTTTTCACATCGATTTATCAGTTACAATGCATTTGGATCATCATCCAGTGCAAAAACAAATCCTGAATTTAGCAGCTGAACACGATGCATTTCCATGGAAACGCCTTTTACGCAACTATCATTATTTTAAATTAACGTTCACACTATATCTCTTAAATATTTGGTCCACAGCGTACAATAACTCCTGCCCCTCTACTGGATTCCCCACTATAGCTGAGATGTTATTAGCCTAAGGGGAATATTACTTTTCCCCATTTACTTTGATGTCTATTTTGGTGGTTCTTATTGCCTCTTACCTTAAGTCATGCGGTCAATGGTTAAAAACTGTCAGGCGAGGGAGATTCTAAAATACCTCAGCGGCGCAGAATCCCTCTTGATATTTGCGGGCCTCCTCAAGGTCACTGATTACTTTCAAATTACACCGAAAGGGAGTTCCGTTACTTTAAAGCAGTCAACAAACTAAAAAAAAATGACAGAACATGCGAAAAAATTTTCCCACCTCAATTCGATCCCCATAGCACTATTCGGTCTGAGTACATGTGATTTTCAACTCAATCCGCATTGATATCATATGGCAGTAGGTGAATACATTATTATAACTATAACTGACAAAGGTGTAAAACCGAAAGGGCATGTCTTGGGAGTTTCCAAAGCATATTGGCCATTAAGAACGTTAACGGGAAAGCAAAACTAAGCCTCATAAAAGAAACGACGACAATTCGTTTTTCGGAAAATGCAGTCTAGTCCTTGAAGAGAGATAGGTAGGGCCTATGTGATGGATCCAAAAAAAATTACTTTAGGGTTTCAGTCAGAATTTTGACAGCAAATCATAGATTTTCGAGAAAAAGTCGAAGAAATATAAATATGTGAAGACATAATCAAAGATGAGTGAGTGAGTTTACCACTGTGTCAAAAAAATCTAGGTGTGGCGATCATATTATTTCCCTATTGCCACAGATAATTTCATCCTCAGTTTAATTAGCTCCATAACAGTCGAAATCATTACCACGACATTTAACAATGACAATCGGAACTGGGGAGGAACGCAACAACCAAGTGAAGTTTCTCCATCAAAAGTAGATATGGAACAATTATTAAATCATCTGAGTGCCGTTAAGGCACTCAGTTACGATATCGACGTCTTCCTGTTTCCAGCAGAAAATAACACACGCAGTCTGACTTTTTAGTTCTAGGGTGCCTAGAAGTTCTTCCCATTTTCCCGACATAACTTATCACATCCAACGAGAGTGACATAGAATGAGCATCTTTTGAAGAAAACATACACATCAAGCACACTTATGGCAGGTTAAACAGATGACATCCAACATGCATTTAATTGAATCTGATACAGAGAAAGACAAAAATTGCACAATGTTGAATTTTAATAAATAATAGTTTCCGCTACCGGTGAAAAACGCCCAATATATATTTCAAGTGTAATTTCATGGAACAGGCGCTTATATGCGGCGGGATGTGTCCTAACTTCATATATCATCCCTGAACAGACATTTTATAATGTTACGTATGCCCCACCGCTCAGGCATAATCCATTTGTTTTGATGAATGAAAAAAACCTACTCCTCTTTGGCTGTTTTCCAATTCGTACCATAAAAAAATGGTTTATAATCGACAGACCGTGCATACGTCCATCACGAAACAACATTTTTTAACAATACAACATATCCTATTTCCTCATCAAAATTTAATTGCTTTATGATCATTCATAAACCTTACGATTACATTCAATTTATTTATTTTATTTTATTTATTTATTCAGTATAAGTCCGAAAACAGCATATTTTGGCCTTTACATCGAACTATTAACAACGATAACAATGGACACATTTACAAACACCCAAGCCCTAGATGGAGGGAAACTCACCCAGGCGGGAATCGAACCCGCGACCCTTGGAATGGCAGACGAGGACGTTACCCCGCCGCAACCGGGGTCGGCAAGAAATGAAAGCCAACGGCACCCGGTGTTCCCAGGCGGTCACCCATCCAAGTACTATCCGGGCCCGATGCTGCTTAACTTCGGTGATCGGACGAGAACCGGTGTATTCAGCGTGGTATGGCCGTTGGCAATATGATATCAATATGATATCAATAGAATATCAATATGATAACATCCCTGCATTTTACCAACTTTCGTTTGACTGCGCAATTTCTACGACGCTTCCGGTTTCTCTGTTCGAGGACAGAATCTATCTAACTGTTAGCACAGATCTTCCCTTCCCGATAGAGTTTTATCCTTGCTGTATAGCGCACCAATTTCACCGTTCCATTGTAAACTTTCCATATCCTCGCACTGAGTCTTCCACCATGCGTCTTATGCTTTATTTATTGGCCATCTCAATTGATTATTTAACTATTATTACTTTGTTCTACCAAACTCGGTGTTTATACTCTTCCATTTTTTCTGTTATCTATCTTTCTAAGAACCTCATTCGTGAACCAGTGTTTCTTTGTCCTTTTCCCATTTAAGGTTCCTATTGTTTCTTTTGCGATATACATATATATACATATATACATATATACATATATATATATATATATATATATATATATATATATACATATACATATATATACATATATATATATATATACATATATACATATATATATCTACATATATATATATATATATAATATTTGGACGGCACAGTAGAACACAATTAACATAGATAACACTCAAAAGGACACTCACATTGTAGATTGTTTGAGCTTCCGGCCTTCTCCGAGACCTTTTTCAAGCTAGTCTTACTTAAGCTCAAACAATCTACAATGTGAGTGCACTTTTAAGTGTTATCAAAGTTTTTTGTGTTATATTGTGCCGTTTAAATATTATGATGCTCGTGTGAGTGTTTTCATATCGCCAAGATATATATATATATATATATATATATATATATATATATATATATATATATATATATATCTTATGTGCGTGTGTGTGTATAGTATATATTATATATATATATGTAGATAGTATATATATACATAATTCTCAAGTATTTACAATGGTAAAAATATTAAAAAGAATGGGATAAAATCAAAAATAATAGACACACAAGTAAATTGTTCATCAGAAAAAAGATAGAAAGTAAAATTATGAACAGGATGCCCGGAAGGGAGTCATCGCGAATCAAAATCTGCTCCTAACCTTATACACTCCCGTTTAATCGCAAAATAGAGTTGATGATAAAAAGCCATTGCTGAATGTTTTCTTGACTGCGTAAAGATAAAATTTCGACAAGTGATTTATCACAATATTTAGTACAGCCTCGACTTTTCAGGTGCTAAGACAGGCTTGTTCATACTGCACCGTTAACAACAACAACAAGTTATCATTTCAAAATATTGAACTATTCACGATCTACAATAAAATAATTTATTCCAAAGCAGGGGGAGAACCCCTCTTATTTACAAACAGTTATTGAAAACACTCCCACAACTATTATCGATAGCCCATTTATGTCGTCGGAAAATTCGTGGTACTTTGAAAAGTGTCAAATTTTAAGAAACTATTAAGATACAAAATAAAATGAAACTCAGATCTTTGACCATATTTGATTAGATCATATAATTACAAGTACTAATTATAAAAAGATTGAAAACGCATTTAGGTATCATTTACTGTACACGGATGAAGGGTAATAATATTATCCTTGAGACATCAATTAATAAATCAACAAAATTGATTTGTAAACGATTATATTTGGCTTTGAAATGCTGAATGTCTTATACAATTGTATTATGAAGGAAAAAAAGAAAATACACCAGCTAAACCAAAACAACAGTGTGATCATCCTTAAGGCTTCCCAAAGGAGTATGAATAAAACCTAACTGGTAATGGTATGATAATCCACGAGCCTTTTATACGTCTTTTCGAGCAGAGCGTTATTTCATGTTCGAGTGACTAGATATGTTCTACAAAAAAAAATAAATACTGGTTCATGTAATATAAAGTGGGTACATCTGGTTGGTTGAATCTAACGGTGAGCGGCAGTAATTAAATCTGGACCCAGCAAAGAAGAAGCAAGCATGAAAAATGGAGTAGGCCAAGGATGCCCACTTTTCAGACATCAGCAACAAGATTTTCATCGGGAAAGCAATAAAATAAAGCAAAGGACATGTTACAGGAGATCGTATTCTTGGGGGATACGCCAGCATCTTGTACTTTTTCAGTGATATCGCTACGGCCTAGCAAAAGAAAAAAAAGGATCTGAAGAGAGACTTGTCAACTTTGAAAAGCTGGTGAGGTCGACCTTTGTATAAATGAAAATAAAATAGGTTATGGACCGCGGCAGAAAAGTAGATGGCAACATATATAAATGAATCCAAACCTTATGGAAGAGTCTTGTTAGTTGAAAGGAAGAATAGGAAGCAAATAAAGAACCAAGATACAGCCGTAGAGTCCAGGCAAAGGTGTTTAATCGGAAAAAATCGCCTAAAAATAATGAGAAAAACATTAACAAGAAGGAAACATATCACTAAAAAATATACTGAGTTTTTTCATCTAAAGCAGTAATATGGATAGAAGAAACCATGAGGAGAAAGGAAGAATCAGAGGCTGAGAAAAGCTGCCATAGTAGAGTGATGGAATAAATAACGAAAGGTTATAGAAGAAAGAAATTAAGTACAACTATGAAAAGAAGATGGAATATTTTATGGTAGACACACGTGTATTAACACAAGATATTTTGATAAATAAAAACGTCGCGGAAAAAGTGAATGAGGAGAACTACGCCGAAAAATTCCGGCCACATGGCGATACTAATGACATATATCGAAGAAAAAAATACAAAAAAATGTTATGGGTTATTCTGAAGCATAAAATAAAAATATCTAAAACGGGTTAGTCTACAGGGAACTCGACCGAAGAGCCTCGTCAAACTAATTCTATGATCGACGACCAATACTGACTGGCAGATTTGAGGAGCAGTGTCGAATTTCCGTCATGGCAAATGCTTTTTTCATGACGTGCCAGTGACATTGCAAAAGCAATTTCAGCGACTTTCAGCTGTTAAAATATAAGTCATGCAATGAGAGGAGCAAGAAGGCCATCAGGCACCATTATAAGTTTCTAAATACATCAAAAACCTTTGCCAAGATAAACACCTCGCCATGCAATGTCAAATTTACTCCTGAAATTATTTTTTCAATCCTAAAATTTGAAATAGCCTTTTACAAACTTAATAACATCCCCTATTATCAGTCATTCCGAGAAAAGTTTTGGGAATATAATAATAACACCGAAGCGACTGTTTGAACTTATGAATGGAATACGTTATCAAGTCGGAAAACTTCTATGCACACAAATTTCCTATCAAATTTAGATATCCTCTTACTTTTGGGGATATAAGCAAAAATGCTGGTTATCCTTTTGGGAAATAGTTTTCCTTCTAATAACGTTTGCAACGACGTCCATCGGAAGTCGTTTTCACGTCATCAAGCTATATTTTAAAAGTTACAATTCAGGGTCATGACAAATCTGTTGACACAGAAAAAGTAATTTAATAAAAATAATGCGTAGACGCTATATTAAAAGAATTTTTGAAGTTAAGTATTACTCGAGACTTTCCATAAAGTTAAAAACTGTTAAAACCGCGTTCCATATCAAGCAGAAACCTGAACTTCTACGTTTGGATCTCCTCCCATAAATTACATCAAGCCGCCATTCATTCATCGATAACTAATTCCGAAAGACACCATCCGGTAGACAGAAATGCCTACCATAAATTGTTTTCATTGAATAATTTCCGACAGAAGGAGTGGTATTTGTCTAAATTAACCTTGAGTTTAAGCCGGCAAGTTCTAAAACTTTATGCATTTGCACCCCCTCACCTTGCTCATTCATCTGGCCGACCTGAAACAGAGGTTTCTAATAGCCGGCATGAACTCTCTGCCGTCCTCACTTGAGAATCAATACTTAACGAGCTAAGCAGTTAAATGAAATTCATATTTCGGTCTCTTTGGACATTCGTATGAAAAACAACGTTCATAATCAAATACCGAAAAATTGCTCGCCTCTGGTAACTCTTAGCGCCTCCAAGGAAGGGAACATAACTTAAGCTTCATTCACTCCAAGACAATTAAGGCAAGCAAAATTATCTGAAGTCTTCATCCGGAAAATTAATTTGTGCAAACGCGCACAATACTTAGGGCTCCGTGTGATTGATTACGCTACGCCCCCTAAACTTTAGACAGTTCAAATTTGACAGGCTGACTTTACGTGCGTCTATCTATATTAGTAAGAGATGACAATCCCCAAATACTGATACTTCACCTTTCATTTTACCTGGCCTGAAAACTGCATCTCGCATAACCTTTTACGGGGGAAGTGGAGATAATTTCCGGCTGATAGCTGCTATTTTCTAGTCGTCGCAGACGACCTCGGAAAACGAGTTTCGATATTTTGCTCGCATTTAAACTGACGAGCATTCCATTAGCGACAAAAATCAACTTACGGCAAAAAGCTTTGTCAGCGCAAAACACAATTTCATTAACGACGCCATTTCAACTCATTTCCTTCATCAAGGGGAGGGTCACAGCCTGAACAATAAATTCTTATCTGCGTCAATTTAAGCGAGATTCGTTAATTTAACCGGCGTGCGGAATATCTTTGCCCGAAAATTTTTTCAGTTTTGGCACGCGATCTGCGAAAGGCCTCGCCATCACTGACCTAGGCACGCTCAGCCTCCCGTGGGATTTAAGCGGAAAGGATTACACGGCCTACCTCAAAACCACCACTTGCCATGATGGATCACGAACAGCAACATGAAAGGCGGGCGAGTGGGGCGGGGGGGGGGACGGAGTGTGTGGCCGAGCGGGTGACCGACGTCAACATTAGTCTAATCTTACAAAATTCACCGCGGGGTCACACGCCTCTCCCGGCGAACCAGATACCCCTCCTCGCTCCGGAGGGCTTTTAACACGGACACTGCCTAATTGGGAGATCCTTTTTTTCATCGGAAAATCAAAACTCTGTCCGCGGACAGAAAATTATTCCAAGCGTCCTCTCTCCCTTTAAACATTGAGGACTTAAAAATCGACCGCCATTTTCGCCCAGCCCACATTATCTTCGGCTTTAACTCGTGTTGGGTATTCTGGCGCAAAATATCATTCATATCTGTTTAAGAGTCTCGCCGCGGATTCTAGGTCACGGCCGCAGGGACTCCATACTTCGGGCTCAGGGTTCCTGCATTTGCATTAATGCTGTCCCTTGTACGTTCTTTCAACGGCACCACCGTGCATTCATTTGTTCATGCACTCGATACAGAATGGCCTCGGGGGCTAGAGAGGATAGATCGACCTTAAATTCACAATTCCGTCTGTCGACTAGGATTTGGAAACTATGACGATAGTTACGACATGCTGCAATTCATACATACTCGTACATATATCCCAACGTATAGACAGCCAAGTCAATGATTTAGATAAAATAAACTCTTCAAATAATCGCCACTCGTAATGCGCTTCCTGAAATGAGCTTAAATCAATCTGAACCAAATTTATTCGAACTGATTAAGGGTAATTAAATTAGGTGTTGAAATTATAAAACTTTTAGATAGCATAATTAAAATCGTGTCTATTTTGAGTTTTACATAATAAAAAACCGATTAAACATTGAATTAAATTAAGTAACATAAGCCGTGAGTTCATTACAACGTTACATTTTTATGCAACTGAGATAAAAATAATACGTGAATAAAATAAACAGTCCGGGATTTCTGGGTAAAAAATGGCCAAAAATTGCGCCACAGGCCATTAATTTTATTAATTTGTAATTGATTTTCCACTTGAAATAAATCAATAGCATTTAATTATATTCACTGTAATCAACTGGAAATCACCCAATATACACTATTTTTGGAACATTCAAAAGAGGTCCTTTTTACCAAAACTCAGGACACGCTGTAAGATTAATTTCCACATGGTTATAAAAAAGGATCACGATCAATTGAGCGAATGACTTTGAACTTGGCTTAACATAATTTGTAATTAAGATAATTTATGGCATGAAGGAAGATATTTGTAATTTCTTTTCGCCCAATAGACTACAACCCAGCATATAAACCAGATTACATTACTTTAGTATTTTTATTCAATGCACAATTAATGGAATGGCATCATATAAGTACAAGCTCGAGACATTGGACGAAAATATTTACGACATAGATCCAAGCCATGTACAACATATTATAAAGTTAAATCTCCACAAAAATTTTACGTGAGGATGGTAAAAACGATAAAATAAAATGCTATAAAAACTATGAATTCTGAAACCACAAGGATAAGGTTAGCAAACATAGGCGTTTCTTTTCACAGCTACTGGGTCAAGTATTTTATACAGCTTTTAACATTCTTTTCGCTGGCTTAAATACATTATTTACAAAAAATTCGGAAATGGTCAAAGACTGCAACATGTGTAATTCTCTTATGAACATGAAATATAAGTCGAAGCTATTACGAGAATCGGCGCAGGTAGATGAACTGGAGGGAATATGAAGAATCTCGGAGGAGAATTTCAGATATTTCTCCAGCGTTCTATCTCCGGGGGGAGAACGTGTGGCGTACTCTTAAAATACAGAGCGCTCATCACTTGCTAACTGTGAACACTTATGCACTATCGTTAATAAGATCAGGCTAATGGCGTTTGACAGCGTCCCTCCAACCCTCTCGTACAATTTTGGTAATTTAAAATTCTCCGCAACACAGAACCATCCACCCAACTTCTACGAGGTAGAAATGACTTCAGTTATCGCTAACCTTCCCCAATTAATAATGTTGCTAAATCATTGTTCAACTATTACCATACCTATATTTTTCATAGAGAATTTTCGATAAACATTATTTTTGGGCAGGAGATGAACGAGTTAAGTGTTCAGGATAAGCACAAGAAAAATATAATATTACTTCACCGTTACTTTCAAAAATATTCTCTACACAAATTAAATTTATTACAACCACCTAGTAACTATTTATAATAATAAGACCATGCGTTTGAACGTAATTCAATAATCTAATAAGTGTTGGTGCTAATGGAACCGAGAATTTTTCATTTGGTTAATGAAATATACGAAAGTAATCGTTGATGACTGAATTTTGAGTCGGATGCATAAGTGAACGAGCCAGCATTATATACACGCACACTCTCATAACTCATACTCACACACGCAGAACTTTACTTATTTTTACGCAATTTACCTAAGTACTGGTCGCAAATCCCGAAAATTTACAATGCACAAAGCTGCTAGCGACAACACGAAAATACGATGGTTGACTATAGGCAGGCATTCAATACAGATGAGCTTGTGTGTAGAGCATATATTAACAAAAAGGATAACGCAGCAAACTACCAAACATTCAAACAATGTTGGGAAGGCGTGAAACATTATTAACGTTTAACTCATATTTTCCAATTGAAACCATACAATTTCACGCAACGCATCCATACATTTCCCCACATTTTGACATCAAGATATCACATATATGTAATTCTATAATAACAATAGGTAGACAATTATTACTTCCCTCTCATTTCTCTCTTAGCATTCTGACAATTATTTCTTTCTTCTAATTTTGGGAAACACGCGTGAGAGAAAACATTATGGACACAAACTCGAAGAGCTTAGAGACTCATTGTATCAATATAGGAAGAAAGTACCATATGCATACATGGCGTATAAGCTCTCCTCCTTCCTATTCCAATAGTCCGCCAATTTGGCCCCGTTAACGGGGCAGAAATTTTTTCGTGATTGTTTCCACCCCGCTATCACTCTAATATTCCTCGAAGGCATTCCCCCTTTTCTATTTCCGTGACTCGTTCGATATTATATAACCGCCAAGCAATATAGTATCTACTTGATACACAGTATTTCCAGACACAACACCGTGAATTTTAGTGCTTACCCGCATTTGAAATCTACTGGGATTGGCTGCACCGCTGTTATTTCAATTTGTTTGGCCAGGTAGGTAGAAAATATAATGATAAGAGGAAATACTCCCGAAACCACAAAAGCGATAAGCAAAACGAGCACACGAGCCGTGCAAGAATTCTCTGGCTCAAATATATATACAGTTTTTAGAGGGAGCATTACAAAAACGTTTCACCATAATGTAGCTGACAGTATATAAAGACATGAGGAGAATTTATGGAAAGGGGTAAGGAGATTAGATCGAGATTTTAGATAGGTTTACGAAAAAGGATTTTTATAAATGCCGCAAAAGATATACGCGCGACCGCGGTAAAGTTGGAAAGCAGGCTCGCGCTCAAGATAAGGTAGATGGATTGTTGAACCGAACAATTCAAACCGTTCTTTTGACCCAGTATCGCATACCCCCGGTAAAAGAGGAAGTAAATTTACCCCTACTAGGACGCATGTACGAAATTCGTGCGTTAACTGCCACAGAGGACCAATAAAAAACATAGGGTAAACTATTAGTTCTAGTTTTACCAAGAAATTGTTTTCTCGTACACTTAATATTTCTATGAAATTTCTTACAGATTTTCATAATAATACTTCCGTAACATACATTCATAAAATGGCTTATAAGAAGGAAATAACATTTTTTACTAAAAAATCAAATTCCATTAATTGAAACTCTTAAAATTTATGAACTGCCAAATATTATCATCGCAATAATTACGATCGCTAATATCTATCGCTTATATTCCTTTAGCTCCTGTTTCCCATAACTAGCAGTATGTGATATGGTTTATAGAAGAATAAGGTACAAGCATGGAACTTTTTGAAGGTGGCGCGCAAATAACAAACGAATACGTGACTTCTGAAACAACGACGAAGTGGCAATGAAGCCAAACGACTTTCCAGAACAAACGGTCATTGCCAGGGCAAGTTCAAGTTGAAAGCGAACACATCGGCAACCAAATTCGGCCTCGGAAATCATATGAAAATTATGCTTTGCCTTTTGACAGATCGTGGAATTCTAGTTCTTGGGAGTGATTCCACCATCTGTTATCCGGGAAGCGTCCCGCATTAAGAGGGTGACATAATGATAAGGATTCAATAAGGAGAGAGAAAATTTACATTAAGGTAAGGAGGAAATAACTGATTACCATAAATTTACCAATTTTGTTAATTTTTCCTTTCTATGTTTTAGATTTTCAACATTTGAATACCCGGATTTGCTAAAACTTGGGTTATATTTCCAAGTTTAACTGACTTTGCAATGTTGGATTGGTGTCAAAGAAAGCGTTCAACCATAGAAATATCAAGTATTTTTTAAAACTGTTAATGTCTCCAGACCATGCCGAATAATTTTCAATGCAAGTGCAGTGGTTTTCAGCGGAATGGACAATTCGATAATAATGAAATAGCGAGACAAAGAATTTAGACGATTTCTAGCGCAAAGACAACAAGGAAGCTATTTCACTGTACCCAATTTAAGTAATTCACTGACTTGGACGAAGACTTAGGAGTCAAATAAGGCGAGGATCCCACCAAAAGATTTCCGAGTGATGAAGAATTCGGATATCAGATTATTACCTGGAAAATCAACATCTTTCAGAATATTTTTTGACAGTGATCACATGTGCAGATTACAGACGATAATCCCTCCACCCGATGCTCAACGGGTAATTTGAAAAATTAAAGAAACAAATTGCAAGCAATATGTGCAAATTCCATATATTTCGTCAATATGCACTCTCAATGATCGATATTCAAGGAATTCTAGGATATCCTATAAAATATGAATTGCCTCCTAAAAATAAAAAAGACTACTAGCAGCAAGACTTTTTTAACTACAAAATAATTATAAAAATCTACCCAGAGCTTTTCACTATCCTACAGGTAAACAGGGAATATTTGGAGTATCAATAAATACAATTTAATTAAGATTAGGTAAATTAAGTTTATCAGTTTTACAATGGGCTACTTCTACGTTCGCGCAAAATTTCAGTAATAGATGGGTGGGGTCACTAGCATAATTATAACCGTTTACATATAGTAGTTAAATATAAATTACAAAAACGCAAACTACTTTTTCCATTACTCTTGTCACATATTTTAACAGTACATCTAATGTCCAATCATAAATAACCAATACGATGACTATCACTGAAATAACGCGAATCTTAGCCGTAGGAATGACACAATTGTATGGGAAACTATCTTTGGAATGACCTGGTTCTATTATAACGGGACGTTAAAAGAGCCTATGAGCATCAAAGTAGCGTACACAGTAATTGCACTCCATTTTATCAGGGCCGCACTTGCTTCACTCAATGCTAAATAAACCCGGCGGAAAAAAAACTGGGCCCCTCACCGGTTTCACTATCTATCCCAACAAAAACACGGACACGAATAAACCACGCGGAAGGGCGGTCTGTCACGTCCTAGCCACGTCTCGACCTCTGACCTTTCGCAACAGTTCTTCCAAGGACTCCATCCCGGCCGATGCTGCCCCTGCTGGATCGTTGCTGCCCATCGCACCGTGCTCTTCCTGCACCATCCGCCACCGCGGGACGCAGAAACTCAAAAACTCTTCACACACCAACCACCTAAGGATCACCAATCATGTGACGCGGCGCGACACCAGACCGTCCGGCCGCGAGTTGACACGGAAATGAATAGATCTCCACTCAGTCGTGAATCGACACGATAGGGTCCGACGCGGACACTCCCGGTCCTTTTGATTTATTTCTTCCTTCTTCCCGAGACACGGAAAGAGAGGAGTTCGGAAACAAAAACAAGTCTCTCGAGCACGTCAACCGCCAGCGCGCGCGAGGAAGTTGAAGGGTGGGGATTTGCGTAACGTCGTCGAGCGACCCGCTGGAGAGAGGGCCCTTGAGCACGGAGGACAACGGGGGAGGTCGGGATGTCAAAAGGGAGGAGAAGCGGGGAAGGGAGAGGACCACTCGCCCCTGTGGCCTAGCCCGCCCCGCATGCGTGCCTCGCAACGGCGGCGAGGCGGCGGCGTTGGCCTCCCTCCTCTCCCGAGGGCTGCTGCCTCATCGGAAGGCAGGGCGGCCGGCCGCGTGGGGGGACGCAGGACGACTCGTCTAGGGAGGGACTCCTCGCTCAAGGCGAAGATAGTCAACAGGGGAGAGAGAGGGACGCGGTCAAGTCAGGCCGCAGAGCGTGTCGGCGGGACCCGGCCGAGCATTGCCGTTCCCTCCCCTTTCGCCGGAGAGAGCGGGCGACACGCGAGAGGGAGAGTTGGGGAGGTGGAGTCGTGCACGAGGAGCGGCACGCGCCGGCCCTGAGGACAGCGAGAGAGTAGCGGCCCACGTGGAAGGAGCCGTGGGATGGATGGATAGGGAAGGATGTAGGGGAAGGAGGGAGGGAAAGGTGAGGATGACGACGGTGCAGGAGAAGAGAGTGAGGAGCGGGGGGGGGGGGGGCGAGGGGAAAGTCACGGGACGAGAGACGTGAAGAGGACGAACGTGCGGGGTGACGTGCGCTGAGTCGGGCGCGGAGAGAGAGAGACAAAGAGGAGACGGGAGTAGAAGCGGCAAAGAGGGAGGTTCGCGAACATCTGACTTCGGCGAGTCGGAATCGCCGCCTTCCACTCCTTCATATCCTCCCCTCTCCGCACCCTCTCTCTCCCACACACCCCACGGCCCCCTTCCCCTCGCATCCACCCCTCCTTTCCTCTTCCCCCACCAGTGCATATACACAGTCTCCATCTAACCCCCCATCCTCTCACCCCCCTCCTGCCCCAAATCCCATTCCTTCCCACGGCACTCTCCCACCTCACCGCCTCCCTTCCCACCCACCCACTCCCCCTTTCCCCTGCAACCTCCACCCCGCCGAAAACTCCCCTCGTGTCGGCTGCTGCGCCGCACACAATGCCCCCCGGAGCACGGGCGTGCTATCACGCGGGAGAGGGTGCGGTGGTGATGTGGGAGGAGAACACCCGCGCGATGCACGGGATGAGTGGATGGGGTGTGTTTCCTGGAGTGGGGAAGGAGAGCAGTAAGAGGAGGAGGAGGACGTGGTTTTTTTCGGGTGGGATGAGTGAGGGCGTGTGTGTGGGGGGAGAGTGGTGAGGGACCAGTGGAGGGGGGGCAGGGCGATGAAGGGTGTTTTCGAGGGGCTACGTGCACGCATCCGCACTGGACACTGGGGCGAGTGCTCATGCGCCGAACCCGATCGATATTCGCCTCCCTCCCTCTCCCACCGAACATCGTTTCCCCTTCCCCCCCCAGGAATCGCGGCCACTACGACGGGAGCGACACGTGCGGCCGGATCGCCAAGTTCGGAAGAGAGCGAGAGATATGGGGGTCTTTAAATCGGAGAGTTCCCAGGGGCGGCCCCCCCGAAACCGGCTCCGCCACCGCCGCCACCCCTGCCCCACCGCGGTCCGCGTACCGAGAGGCAACTCTCTAGCGCGGTGGGGGGGAGGCGAAGGGAGGGCAGAGGGGACACCGCCGCCGTTCCTCCTCCTACGAAGAGGGTTTGTGCGGGGGGTGGTGGAAAAGGGGAGAGAGAGGAAGGAAAAGGGGAGGCTGGGTGCTCTCGGAAGGGGACAGGAGGTTGCGAGGAAGGAGAGAGACAGGGCCGACGTGTCCCGAACAGATGACTGTCGGATTGGGCGGAGTAGTGCCGGCGGGGGGGTGGAGGGCGGTGAGAGATCGGGTTGGGGGGCAAGGGACTGATGGGGGGAGAGGGTAGAGAGTACGGATGGGTGGCAGGGTATAAAACAGGCAGGACAGGATTTATGCGGAAGGGGTGCCCCACGCAGGGCGGCCACACGTCGGGCGTCCTCTGGCGAATGGTTTCCCTCGTTTCTCTGCTATTTACAGTCGCGGGGAAGGTAGGCCGCGCGACATTTCCGGGAAACTGCCGGGGGTGGGAAGGGCGGGGGGGGGGAAAGATTGCTCGAAATGATGGCGTAGCCAGAAATACTCGGCCCTCTTACTCCTCTTCCACAGAGGAATCCGTTGCGGTTGCCGTTATTCCTTTTATAAATCGCCCTCTCGCGCGAAAATAGAGAGACGATTGTCATGAGACTAACGGCGAATCCTAGTTAGTATGAGTCTTCTTCACCCGTGGATGAGAGCTGTTACGGCACAAGTCTACCTACGTCGAGGCTAAATGGATGCACTAGTTCAAAGGTTATGGAAACATACGTGCACATGTCAAACACTGACATAAAGGACAACTTAGCTGTTCCAGAAACAAACCACCTTCAAGTGAAGAAATTTACGATAAAAGAAGCTGGACACGAGAGGGAGACTTAATTACTACTAGGGGGTACTAAAGATTTCAAACAATATCGCAGTGTCAAATCCATTCCGTGATGTTTTACTGGTGAGAGGGCAAAAAGAATGCCGCCCGAGCCATTGAAATACGAATCGGAATACAATGACAAAATGTTATATCAAAATGCGGTAATCTAAGTGATGCGCCAAAGGGATATGAATGTAATGAGTCGAAGTGTGAAATAAAAGAATCGAATAGAGTCCGTAGTAAACTAGTGAAGGTTCGGAGGTTTGAAAAGTAAACTGCAATGTACATTTATAAACGTATTCAGGACAAAATTAAGTTTTCAAAGCTACAGGAAATGAATCTCCAAGTACAACGGCGAGGATTATGAAGAAAGACTTAATCAACGCACGCATCAATACCGATTTGGGTTCACGTTCCTCAAGGACTTACAAATGACTGAGAAAAACACCTCCTTAACAGCTAATATCACGTCGTGCGTAAACGCTGGGTGTTATCACCGGCTGCTTTGCTTTTATCGCTTGACCGCACCGCATTTAAAACAGCCAGCCTCGTCTATTATTAATAGGGCACAGTATTGATGCTCGAGTTAGTAACGGGTGTAAAGCGATTAAATAAATAAAAACAATCGTGAATCCATTAGAACACGCACGTCCTGCACGCACTTCTCTTCGACCTGCGGAAAGGGGCCAACGATAATATGAACGCCACTCACTGCCACAGGCCAATCCATCATGGTGAGGGTCATTATTCAATCACAAGGTAAGAGGTTATCAGATGACGGTATTAAGGGAGACGGAACTGGTGGGGTGAGGACTCCAACTCACTTTGGATTCAAAGTAAGGAACAACAAGTCCAATCAGTTTTCACCCATTTTACGGAAGTAAGATTACGAATTATAGTCTTTTAACAGCAGCAGAAGCTGCAACACGATAAAGAACGGAAGCAACTCGACGGAATTTCAACATTCATATTTCTGACCCACATGTGGAGGAAAAACTAATGATCTCAGCAGCATTTACAAAACCGCCATTAAGAGATTACGCTATTTCACACTAAGCAACTGATGAACTCCATTCACAGCCAAACAGCGATTTACATAAAATGAGATAAACCATCCACGATGAAGATATTAACGGCATATTAATCTACGACTGCATTATAGTACGTTTTTATTCTATTTTGGAAAGCCAATCCGAAACGTCAATAAAATAATAAGCTTAAAAAATATATTCCCTATTTTAACATGAGCCCATTCCAAAACGAAATCACACGACAAATACGCAAGCTTTCAAATGCGATAATCCGATTGTAAACACATTTTTGGTCGAATGCATGAGCACAATATTTAGTAGTTTAATTTAGTAGTAAATTTAAAAATGATATTACGAAGGAAAGGAGAAGGCTTCATAGCAGGGACACGAATTTTTAAAATAATTTCTGCTTACATTTATTGAACACCAAAGGAAGAATTTTATTTTTAAAAAGCCTATGCAACTATATGCATAGGAATAAAAACCAAATTGATAGCGACAGTAACAAACCTTCTGTATTGGAATATGATTCCCGCTGTATAGTATAATGCAAGTCCAGCAAAAAGTTAACAGGAAGGTAAATTTAAAATGTGAGTATTTAACAGGCTGCCAAAATAATCAACCAAGATGGGTGTGTCGTTAAACATTAACACGCCAATGTCGATATCTATTGTGGAGGAAAATAAGCTTGGGATTAACAAATTAAAAACATAAGGGCCACTGGAAAGAGCCTAATCCACACGAAAGGAAGTAATATGGAGAGAAATGCCCAGTGATCCAAAGAGAAATACGGACACTGCTATATTGAGGGCCATTCTCTACCGATTTAGACAATATATCGGAGTGGTGTCGGGAAAAAGGGTAAGTATGTAATAAGAGAAAATGTAAAGCACTGGAATTTGGAAAACAGTAATGAGAAACAAGATGCTGTAAATGGGATCGATTTTGGCAACCCAAAACAAGTGAATTACTTGGATACCCTTACAAAAGACATTTCATGGGTATGCACACCAGAAGGATACCCGAGCCAGAATTAAAGAACTAGGTTTACCTAGGTAAGGCCTAGGAAAATGGTGGCTAGAGGGAAAAATAAGGCTAGAGAGAGGGGTTAATTCGTTTTCGGCTACACTTGAAATGCGCGTATAGCATTGGGAATCCACGGCAGAAAACGTAAATACTAGAATTGGAAAAGTTTATCAGAAAATTCGCTTGCTTTGTTAAACATTTCTATGAGATGAGAATAAGCGTGACGGTTATGTTGGGAAACACTTGATTCACGACATGAGAACGTATAGCTATTATGGATGATTCTGGTGCCTGTATGGCGCCCTAAGACGGTTAGGTGTTAGAAGAGACTCCATAGTCTCAATTTCACCCCAAAATAAAGACGACAATATATCTATCAAAGACACCCGCCACCTGTCCTATAGGCGGCTTACGGGGTTGGTAGATAGAAAGAAAGGAAGTAGATAAATTTCTTCAGTTCTGACTAACGGGGTGAGCCGTGGATTGTAAATCGGGTTTCTAATTAGGCTTACCTCAGTTACTTGATCTATGTATTCAATCATCCGTAAAACGATTTTCTCTTTGATAATAAATTATTACTGTTCGTATGACAGTGAAGATCTCTAGAGTAATGCATATACAGGGCTAACATCTTGCGTGCTATTCGGACGTAGACTTATTTTAGAGGAAGGACCTCGTTTGAGTTGAAATAAAATGATCCGCGCTCTACTTCATTACTCTATCCCTACAGGAGGCCTGGAAGACTTCAAAAGGCCTGCGAGACAATGAAGATGAGAACGAGGGAGTGAAATGTCATATAGAGCTCTGAGTGGCTACGGTTCGGGATGGCTGGCTTTCCCCAACAATTTCTCGACAGACGCAGAACTGACAATCGCTTCCTTTGTCCTACGAAACGAGGGTCTGTTTATTTGCATTTTCATTAGGTGTCTCGCTGGGCCCCACACAGTCTATCGTCACGACGGCTATCATCCCACCCGCTCTTCAAGACAATTCCGCTAAGGCCTAATGGATTTTAAATAGCATTTAGGAGAGAAGGTTTCACGATGGTTCATCAATTTATATTAGCAGTAAGCAAAAAGAGCTGCCATCAGGGCAAGGTCTGGACGTTAAGTAAGATGAACGCATCTGTGCGCCTGTAAACAACAGGCTTTACGGACTACGGGATTCCTGGCTTCGAGGCCTTAAAAGGGATGGTGAAAAGTTGAGGGGGGGCCCACTTCATATACTTGTTTAGCTCTGCCGACAAACATTGAGCCAACCCTACTTAGGTTCACGCTACCTGAATTCACTCGTAAAATAAATTTCTCGTTAGGGAGTATTAAACGTTGGCGGGAACTTGTGGATCCCGATGAAACGATTGGAGGATGAAAAAGAAAGGAAATAGGATTGAAAGGAATTTATTTCAAAGAGAGAGCGCACATTTAAGGAAGGAGGGCGGGAGACCATATTTGAGCTATAGCGCCGACAAGTGTGCGCAAAAGCTCCCGTAGGCAGCCCTGTAACGTATGTAGGTATACGGCTTCCCTGCCGTTCTCATGTTAGAATAAAGTGACTTAAACTCGACGTCTCTAAGACTAGTAAGTATACTTATAATGATCAAACCCCTATAGGAAGATATGGAGCTACAGAATTTTTTTACAACCTTATGCAAGGTTAACCACTCCCTCTTATGTTAAATTTGCACTATAGTTAAATGGCGGCGCGCCTTAATAATCTGACATATTCTTCCGTTCGAACAGGCATCTTTGAAAACCATTTTCCATTCATGAAAATGTAGTACAAACGGCGAAAGAATTAAAATGTAACAAGGTGAAAGTACTTTTACCAATGCAGTTTCCCCTCTGAATGTTCTTGCCTATGTGCAGTTTCATTAAAAGTAAGAGAGGTATTCACCACCAATTACTAAATAGTAAATGATGTGTAATAAACGGACAGTAATATTCTTCACAGATAAAGCAATGCGCAATGCATAAAATAGAGGCAATGCACCAATAAAACACGCTTTATCCGTTCATCTTTAACATTATCGTACCTAGAGCACCTAAATCTCTCTGTATGCGGAAAGATGAATGGGAACTTGTAAGGTGTCAATCCTATAGCCAATACTGATTTTTAAGAACTCTAAACATATTTCGATCAACTGCGTTACCATCAAAGGGAGTGAGAATTTGACAACGGGAAGACAACATTAACAAAGTACTCCCTTAACTTGACAACGGGCACTACTTCGCCACTGTAACCTTTCCTGTTGTCAAATTCCCACTTCCCGTTAATGGCCACCCAATTGATCGAAATATCGGTATAGAGTTCTTAAAAATAAATATTGGCTATAGGATTGACACCTCCATGTATGTAACTTTACACTTTTACAGAGTTCATGCGTGGAATAATCTACAAAATTTGTGGCTAATATAACTCCCTAGTGTCAACAGCAAACAGGAGTGCCCAGTATTTTTAGGTACATCAGTCTGGCTGATCTCTCGGAAAGGAGAATTTGTACTTAAATGTAGGTGATAAGTTCGCCTCTACTGTCTTCTCGTATTAGCTTTTGGCTACTCAATGAGAGGCTATTTTTTTCCTCAACATTCTTCCGAGCGTTTCAAATTATGGCTGCACGTTTAATGCACGCATAGCTTATTTTTTGTTCGTATGTAACGAGACCCCAACTAAAAAAAAATTCCAAATAATACTAGCTAAAAATAAGTGCATGACTACAGTCCATGAAGGACACTTTCGTGAATGCTCCGATCATGCGAAAATTGAAAGCCTGAAACTTCAAAATCGATCCTTAAAGGTCACATTAAACACCCCCAACATAATGGAATACTAAGCAGTTCTTAAACCGACTAAATGGTTTGAAAATAAGAATCAATAGTCAAGTGAACCGATGGGTAATTCAACCGCACCCCCGAAGGGAAAATAACAGCCAATACAGCAGCTCGGTCAATCTGAGGCTGGTAACACGACCGAGGATGAGAGGAGAACGATGTAAGAACACCAACAAAAAGGGGACGTAGGTGGTCTTTTTAAGAGTTTCCGCTTCAGTTGAGGCGGAGGTAAAGGACTACCTGCCGAAAAAGTTCCTGCTCTCAATAAAGATAAAGGAGGAATGCTGGTAGTTTCATGGGTCAGTTGTACCCTACAAGGTACAGCCCAACAGGCGAGGAAATAAAAAGGGAAAGTCAGAGTAAGAGGGGTCGCGGGGAGGGGAGAGCTTCAAGCCCAACAGAATGGAAAGGTGAGTGCCGCTGCCGGGGTCTTTTCCGATTGTTAGACCCCACGAAACGGATCGTTTTTCGGACCAAGGGTATTTCCAGACATTCCACCGGTTTCATTTAGCGTATTACGATCGGTTAGGGAAAGCGAGATAAAATAAGTCTTCGCGTTACTTCTTGAAGTAGGAAATCCTCTGGAATAAAAAAACATAAAGTCAGTCCGAGAAAGTGTAAATAAAACTTTTTGGTGATATCCTCATTATGGAGACGAATAAAGATAGGTTAGACCTTCAAAAAATCCACTGCACAACCCACAACGTTAAAAAGTTTGATCGGCACCAAACTTTTCGACTCAGGGACCTGAAAAATTTTAAGGGTGTATGCGAACACTTGGTTAGTCACAAAGCGTGCGGTTTTTCATTATTATCTCCAACATATCATCATCAGGGGCTCCGTAAAATTATATTTTTCTTCTAATAGTAATATTCCAGGATCAATTGCAGTGGATTTACTTGAGGGAATGAAATCTGAGAAAGTTACTTACCGTGACGATTAAACCAATATACAAGCATATACATAGAATACTTGATGATCATATAAAGTACGAGGGTCATCCGGAAAGTAGTACCCGTTCGTGCCGCATGAAGTGCTGACGACGCGAGTAGCTGCTGGACGAGGTCAGATAGCTTCAGTGGCTTGTCTGCCTTCTCTGAGCCAAGTTGCGTGACGCTAGCATTGCCTGTGTTGTTTCTGTGATTGTTTACAATGTTTAAAAAAATTGAGAACGCCGCCAGTTGTGAAGTGAGGGCAGTGATTAAATTCCTCAATGCAAGAAACGTTCGCCCATGTGATATTCATCGCCAATTAAAGGAGGTGTATGGAGACAATGTAATGGACGAGTCGTCTGTTCGGCGGTGGTGTCGCAACTTCAACATGGGGAGGGGGAACACACACGACGATGAGCGTTCGGGGAGACCGTCTGTCATTACAGACCAACTGGTGAGCTCAGTTGACGAATTCGTGAGGAACGATCGGCGCGTCACAATTGATGACATCTGTGAGCATTTTCCCAATGTTTCTCGAACAATTGTTCATGAAATTGTTAAACACCATCTGCATTATGCAAAAATTTGTGCAAGATGGGTCCCTCGCGTATCTCAATGAGCTGGCGGCGAAGGACTATGCAGCAGGAATACAGAAACTTGTCACACGTTATGACAAATGCCTTAATTTGCTTGGAGATTATGTTGAGAAGTAGTTTAAAGTATCCTCTTTCAAATAAAATTTTTTATGTTTGTTAATATTTACTTTTGTGTCTTTATTTCACGAACGGGTACTACTTTCCGGATGACCCTCGTATAATAAGCTAGAAGCAATAAATGAAGATTTATTATAAATGAGTATCCAACCCATTTTCATACAAGGCATTCAGACTAGTTTCGTAATAGATCGACAAGTTATAAATCAAGAATTCGTTAGAGGGGCTAGAAAACTAACCATTAGAATTAAAACGAAGGATATGAAAATGGAAACAGCAATAAGGCTAGGAATAAGGAAATAATCTACATTACCAAGGCTAGAAACGAAATAATTCGATTAGACGAAATTGATGCGGAGCTAGATAGGTCATCCCAAATGAAAAACAGATCAGGGAGATTAATAACGCTATTTGCAATAAGAATTCCTTTCGGAAACAAAAGAAGCATACGAAGCGAGCTACAGAAAATTTCTGGTCTCATTGCTGAGAGTTAGCGACTCATTTAGGAGCACGTTAGGTTGTGGAAAATTCACCGAAACCTTTCTAGAAGCTGAAGTCGCGCATTCCCATTACCGATTTCATATTTAAATTGCATCTTTATCACTGCGAAACGCTGCCCGTCAGTTAAATCGTAGACAATTCACTTCAAATACAACGAACGGCAAACGAGGCTCATAACACCGCTAGCAGTCAGGTCTTGAACTAAAGATAAATATCCGCCCATTCTGATCGTGTCGAATGTTGAAACCCGTGAAACGTGTTGAGAATCCTCCAAGGGGATTCTTCATTTAATTCGGACGAATTTATTCAGCACCGGAAATTCTCCAGATGGAAACTCAAATACATTCTAGGATACTTATTCCCGTCATTGCATTAAACACTGGTTCCTTGCTGTTTTGTCGCCATTCGGCATCGCTCCGAGGCTCCAAGGTCTAGGAAAAGTCGCAGCGCGAAACGCTTTCACGGAACCTTCTCTCTACCGTCTTGAGGTGAGTCGCCGCCGACGAGCTCCTACTCAGGATACAAATTACCGGGGTCTCGGCGCTCAAATGGGCCTGGTGATGGGGGTCCCGAAACTGGAAGGGAGTGATGAAAGCCCTTTAAATGAATTTTCTGCAAGGGCGAAGCGGCGGGGAAAGGGAGAGAGAAAAGGGGGAGGGGGGGCGGAGGACGAGAGGAGATGAGAAGGGGAACGTCTGTCGGCGACCCCGCCTCGATGATCTCGCCTCACGAGAAGAGAAGCCCTTCCTCTCCCTCCGTCTCATCCATTATTCACAATACCTCACCAATTTATCTCATTCGCCGTTCAGATTCCAACTCATCCTCTGCTCGGCTTCATTCCGAGTAATTCGATACCAGTCTCAATTAAGTGGATGGCGCGACATAGCGCGCGCGACTGAGCCCGAAAAAAATAAACCATCTCCTCCTATGCTCACCCCCTCCCGTCTCATCTCTCCAAACCCACAGTGGTTGTCTCCAGCCTCTCCTTTCCTCCCCTCGCCGCACAGCCTACCCATCTGCACCATCTCGCCGAACTCCCTCCACCGAGCTCCCTTTAAGTACGCGTCTTCCTCCATACACTCCTCTCTCCCCACTCGATTCACCTTCCACCCCCTCTCTCTAACCCTCATACATTAATATACCCTTTCCTTGCTCAACTTCCTGCCATCCCTCACTTCCTCCGCCCAGCGTCCCCACCTTCTACCGCCAAACCCCCACTTCCCTACCTTCCCGTGGCTCTCTCCTCTCTCCCCACCACCCCCGCCCCCCGTCCCTCCGCCCGCTTTCAACCACCACGCCTCTTCCTTTCAACTCCGCCACGTTCCCTCCGTGCCCGCCCTCCTGTCCGCCCCTCCATCGCGAAAGATACATTCGACTTCGGGGACGGATAAAAAGGGCTGCTGCGGGGAAGGACGAGGGAAATCGCTGCTGGGCGAGAGATGGTCCACTTGGGGCGAGGAGAGTGTTATCGGGGGGTTGTTCCGCAAAATGGGGGTGGGTGCAGAGCGAGAAGGCCGCTCGGAGTGGAGTGGGGGGGGGCGGGCGAGATGTGCTGGGATGGGGGGAGGAGAGAAAAAGGAAAGGTGGTGCGATGGGGACCAGAGGGGGAAGAAAGCGAATGGATGCGGTGGAGGGACAAGTCAGGGCGGTTGAGGTCGGGGGGTCTTTGAGTGAGGAAGGGGAGTTTTGAGGGTGGACAGTGAAACGGAAAACTAAAGAAGGCCCAAAAAAAATGGCGGCGTCGACACTGGGAAAATGGAGCAAAAGGGGGAGGACGACGAAATGGGGAGAATGCGGACGGGGTGAGAAAAAGGGGCCACGAGGGAGTGGAGAGCGGGAACGTGTGCGGACAAGGAGCGGAGCGATGGTTTTGCGGGGTCGGGAAGATGGGGGGGGGGGGGGAGAACTAAAGGTGCGGGAGTGGAGGGAGACATGGAAGAGACGAATGGGGACAGACGGGGGCCAAAAATGGGAGAAACCAAATGGGATGGAGAGGTGGGGAGAGGAGGAGAGTTGGGTAGAAAAATGAGCCAAATGGAGACGGAGCTATCCAAAAGGTAGGGGAGGGGATGGCTGTTCGGAGGGAGTGAGGATAAATGAGGCACGGAGCGAGCGAACAAAATGTGGCAAAACACGGAGGGGTGAAAGGGGAAGGGACCGGGAGTGAGCCAAACGGGAGGTGAAAAGGTGAAGGGGGTTGAGGAACGGGTGCGGGAGAGAAGAAAAAAATCAGCAGTACGAGAGTATAGGGGAGCTAGGATATGATGAAGCATGGGCATGTTCGAGAGGGGAACAACCATGAGCGAGGACCAGTGGATTTACCTCCTCTTGAATATATTTCATTAGGGGGGGTTTATATAACAAAATAATGATTACCACGGGCTCCATAAAGCGTACAAATAACAATGATTAAGCTAACACAAACCACGGAGCGTGGATCCAAGGTTGTTATGGAGGGAACAAGTAGGGATTAGAAAAAGTGGACGAGAAAGGGAGGCGAAACAAGTGAATGGGAACAAGCGTGAGAGGGGATTCAGGAGGAGACGGTACAGAGAAAGAGAAGACGGACGGGAGAGATATACCGATTCCCGAGCATAGGCTAGGGGCATATCTCGATGTCATATTTTATTTTAGACAAAAGCAAGATATGACGCCGCAGGACAAATTGCTGGTGTAAAATAAAGGTTAATAATGAACGATGGAGAAAAATAAAGCGTATGGTAAGGGTCGCCAGAAGCTTATCATTAAAATGGGAGCGGCAATGAATCTTGTGGTATTCCTAAGCAACTCATGTATGCAGCCATTACCCGAACGCATTCAAACGAATAGGAGTCCAATCGAAGTTATTAGCCCATCTCAATGAAAGTTATGGTTAATGCTATGAGTAAGTACCTCGTGATGGTACTATCTTCGTAACTTCAAAAACTACCTTAGAAAGCATGAGTCACTTGAATTAAGGGGTAGACATTTTAGCAACGTTACCCAGTTTGACAACAACCATATATTTATCGTGTTGGCCATTTATCCAGCGGAGCTCCATCTTTTCCAATGTTTGAGGTTTTACCTTTAATTATCCTATAAAGTTCTAAGTATTCTAGTCAGCGGAAAAGAAAGTATATTCAAATTTTATTCTGCATACTTTGTTATAATCACTGCAGGGATTCAAATTCGATTATTTTTCGCGTGCGTTCATTATATACAGGCAATACAAAAATTAGCCCTTTTTAACAGAAAATTGAATCTAATTACGGCTATTCGGCAAAATAATGGAAGTTTAGCGTTTTAATGAAGCTAAGTTATCGTAAAAAAAGTGTGGGCGCACCTCCTAATAGATACCAAAATTAATTCGCATTTAATACATAAAGTAGGCAGAGTGTAAGGACATAGAGTAACAAATAGTTCTAAGGCAGTGAATATTTTGATGACGGTGACACATTTACTCAAATATTTATGAAGGAAAACTTACACTATAACTATTCAAGAAGTTAGCGGTACGATTACGTACAAGCATAAGGTTCAAGTTAGGAGGCGTTTGCGTCGAACTAAATCCTAGGGCGGGCTTTTATCACTTAACCTCCACTGCTTAGTAACGGAGATGGGAGGGAACTGTAGGTACTGCGAGAGGAATTGGAAGGCAAGAGAATTTAGAGGAAGTTGGGAGGACGAGAGTGTCAGGTGCCTAGGGAGGCCGAGGGTTTCAGTGGGGGGCCTGGAGGGAAGAAGACGAGGGGGAAGGGAGAACGAAAAAAAGGACCAACCACCACATTCGCGACTCTTGTCGCTAAATGAACGGCGGAGGAGAGTGGAGCTGGCGAGGGTGTGTGAAGGGGAGGGGGGAAGAGCCGTGAACGGCAGGCAGTCTCCGGGAATGCAGGTAAGGGATGAGCGCGACTGGGGAGCAGCGGTTGACGGTTCAGTGGTTTCGCCGAAGGGCCTCGCGAACCTTAGTCACCCGTCGCATGACGACGCTTCGCAGACCCTCATAGAAGAGATCTCCCACTGCGCTAACGCGCCCCATAGTTGCAGAACACGACGGAGACTTGGAAAACCGTCCAATGATATGCACACATACATGCGCACATATGTATACATCCGCAAAAAAATAGTATGAAAGTTAAGAAGATACGTGAAACTCGTTTGGTGTTCACTTTCAAACTATTATATACTAATATATTTCCATATAGTGTAACATATACATAGTAATAAATTTGTATATTTATAAATATATAATATGCATTATATATATTATATACATTATATATATATATATATTATATACATTATATATATTATATATATATATATATATATATATATATATATATATATATATATATATATATGTGCATGCACACACACCACACACATACTCGTATATTAACTTTGATAAAAACATTCATACACAGAAACACAGAGCAGGGACACTCATACCAAGTTTTGACGACAAAACTAAATATGCAAGTGTCCTTTTTCGGCGTTTCTGTGTATACATTTTATAATCAAGGTTTTTATACATTTACGTCTTCGCTGCGTCGAGCATTCTTCTTCAAAGATATGTATACGTACATACATATATAATGTATATATACATACATAATGTGGGAATGAAATTTCTAACCCAGAATCGCTTGAGCAATTAAAAATTCCGTGAACCAAGGGATTCTCGGAATGGATTTCCAGGTATTTCAATACCTCAATATTTCTAGGCGGGGAGGAGGATTTCGATCGAGACGGCTGCTCTTAACCATTAGCGTCGCGGATTCCATTTCCTGATCAAGTGCCGCTGCGCCCGAAACCAACTCGTCGCACGTTCACGCCCACCCTAATCCCAGAAGAGGAGGAATTTTAAGTGTTTTTCTAACGGCACTCGCAAGGAAAAGTCGTTCTCTTAATTCTCCAACGAGCACGACTTACGCCGAATAATCGAAGACGAATGGGCCCCGAGGTGAAGTTGGTAAATAGACCGTTAAATCCCCCTGTCTTCTGATAAATTTACACCTCTCATGCGTGCGAACGTTATTCAGCGGCGTGTCCGTTTACAAGGCAGCGAGGCGAGCGAGAAGAGAAAGAATTCGACTTCTCGAGACGGCGGGGATCTCAGTTCGGGCGGCACACTCGAGACGAGTGCGCCGCCGTATCACCGATTTTTTTGTACGTATCACACACGTCTGGGAAAGAGAAGTGGCAGATGTGGAAACTGACCGCCTTGCCCTAAATACGTGCGGTCACGTGCACAAGCCTTCTCTACGCGCACAATTCATCCCTCACGTTTCTGACGACCATGCTTGGTCTTCCTACTTCACTCGTCTCGCTACACACTAATTGTATTTCATCGGCCACAGAGGGCCTAGGGGCGTTTGCGCAAAATTACGACAAACCATCGGACCCCAGTCTCACCTGACAAGATGACCCGTATGATAATACGGCTGAAGCGTAGGAGCGAGGAAATTTATAATAGGGCATCGTTTGCGGATTGTTCGTCCCAAATACACAGGAATTGCATTTAAACTTTAGCTTCACACAAATTACCATTCTCAGTAACGCCAAATGAAGGCGTGACAAGGGAAGTAAGGTTGTCTACCATGTCGAATTCTGCACTCATTCTAACTATGCAAGAGAATATAACATTCAAACAGATATAAAACTATGAGTACCATGAAAAAATAATCGTCCGTTGAATGATTAATGAAAGCCGCTGCATCAAAACCCAAATCGTGATAAGTTAGTTCATGATTGGATGGATTAAATATTCCAGAGCAACAATTATAAGAAGCAAAGATCTCTTCCAAAAGCTTAAGACCTCTTTAGATGACTCGAGGACGCAAGGGCTATAGAGATCATTTTCTAATTTTACATGAAATCATTAGGATAACCAAAATATGAAGCTAGTACAATTGTATGCAAAATCGATTCAACAAAACCATATGATCCAAATTAACAGAAGGTAAACATAATGGAAATAAATACGAAAAAATCGAAACCGTTACTTCCGATTCCGAAGAATAGCTATGCGAAGCTATTTCTTTGACAGGAGTCACGCTTTTTCAGCGAAGCTAATCTTCACGTAGCAAAAAAATAAGCATGCCATTGGTGGCAAACACAACGAAAGGCGAAAGTCTGACTGACAGAAGTCAACATAACTGGATTTTGTTTAATTCTCCGTCACACGGATGGTATGAAGGGGAATAGAAAACTACACGTTTTAACTAGCTTCTAAAATTCATCCATCAAAATAGTACGTAGAATTAAACCGTCCACTACTTCCTCACTTATCTTTCACAAAAATTTTCTTCCTTGACTTCCTTCCTCTGTATTCCCCTTTTGCCACTTATTCATTCATCTTAATCTCTGGGATCGGGATGGTGCAGTGGCTAACATACAGGCTTCCCACCGATAGGGCCCGGGTTCAAATCCTCGAGACAAATATTTTTCAGCGGTATCCCGATCCCTAGTGGAGGTACTTTGTCGAGAGAACTTTGAGTGAGTACTACGTCCACCGGATGGGACGTTACCCCTTGGACGGACCCCTTGGCGCCTTTCGACAAGAGTAGGCTAATACCGACGTAGGGTTACTTTCCGCCCTTAGTTTCACATCCATCCGTAATGGCGCAAATGATCTTAGCTGTCGATCGCCTACCATAAAACCTACTACTATCTAAATCTCTGTCAATCTTCTTTTCCTCTTCTATCTAAACTTACAACAGAATTAAATTTTCTACCAATGTCCACGACATTCAAGATGTTGAAACATAGGCCAGGCAATCCGAAAGTCTACGGTTCCCACTCTGTCTCAAGCTAAGATGCTTTACCCTAGAATTACTTACTTTGGCTAGGGGGAGATAAAATAATTTTCAATGAAGTAAGTCAATCAAACACACGACAGCTACCAGTAATCCTCACCATCATCTTTATCCCTCAACGAAGTTTTGAGCCTCATAAACACTCCAGGGTATTTAACCTCACCTTTCCAGTGCGGAAAATATGAAGTTATCTTTGAACTTATCTGTAACTCACAGCTATGCACACGAATAAATTACGGTGTGGGTGGCTTCTGATTTATACCATATTTGAAAAATTCCAAAGAAACTTCAGGAGATGCCGCAACAGTAACTTTTAACGGAGTCATCCGCTAATGTGCATTTCAATGCAACAATTTCAGAGTGTAAAAATCATTCGCCTTGACTGGGATTCGAACCCAGATCCCTCAATATCCGGTCGAGTACTTTAGCCACTTAAGCTATCAAGGCGTCCTGGGTTCGAATCCCAGTCAAGGCGAATAATTTCTACACTCTGAAATTGTTGCATTGAAATCCATATTTGAAAAGTAATTGATTTGGCCAGGATTCACTTTCATACACCAGAAAAACCATATCAATGTTCTCAGTCGTAATATCGCTCATTAACTCTACCGACATTCACAGGCCAATGAGATGCAACATCGACTCAACTTAAAAAACACTACAATGTTATGCGCACATATGTATACATTCGTTTATTTAAACAATAGTCAGTATGAAAGTAAATTAGATACGCGAAACTCACTCATTTTGGTGTTCACTTTCAAATTTTTTTAAACTTTTCAAATTAGTCTTTTATTGGTGTAACTTAGATTCCATAGGCATACACGGAATTTGATTCCATAGCGTTTGGTCATCACAGTCTTCACTACAAGCTTAAGCAAAAATCAATTTCCGTCCGCCAAAATTTTAATTTTTTTTTCTTGGCCCTTGAATACAATGTTTGCCTCGATTTCTGTCATCACAAACACTAATTCCTTGTCATATGCTTTCAACCACGGTAATCCAGGCCTAGGATAACTGTCTATAAGTAGGAAAATACCACTTCGATTTTATCGTAAAATAGAAAGTAGGCATTTAAATCACGCCAACGGAAATACGACCCCTGTTTTTGAAAACACATTTTACGAAAATCAACACTTCATTACCCTATATTTGATTAATGATTTCATTGTACGACTAGAATAAACATATCAAAAGCATTGCTGAAACTTTACTTGCCGCTGAACGGACTTGAAAACAGTATTAGAATTAGAGAATATTTACTGGATTATATAGAGAAACGAATGAGTTATGCTTTCAACCGCGCTTATCACCATTAGGGCATTGAAAATAAAGGAAATTCAATAAAGATCCTATCGCTGGGAATTCTATGGCAACCTTATGGAGATTAAAATAATAAATTAACCTCGACGTTATCACTAGGAATTAAAAGGAAATAAGGAAAGAAAATAACTCCCTGGACGCAAATAGGTGGAATGAAAGATACACTGCAGCTGACAGACGGCACGAGAAGAGTTAGATAGATCTCACACAGCTGAAATGGTAGTATGAGAGCGGTGGAAAAAGGTAGGGATATGGACGTGAATGAAAGAGTAGATAAAAACAAGACAGAAAAGGAAGCAGAGTATTATAGGAAGGAGCATTCCGAGGACAGATGTTAAGATAGATAGAAGCTTCGAAGGCTGGAAGTGAGGATCATACATGGAGAACAATGAGGAAGGCTAACGACGCCGCTACGGAACTCTGGCATGACGTAAGGGGGATGTTGATGTAATCACTGCAGTCACTTGGGTTGAAAATGCACTGCTGGTCATTTTAGGGAGGCAAATCAAAAGAAGTAATCAATCGATAACCCATGAGATCAATACGTACAAGTGTAATGAATACCAGTCGTCGCGGGGAAATGAAGACCGTCGGCAAGGATGCAAAGAAACTCGACAATTCCGGAGAAGGGAAATAAAAAAATAAGATGCACACTACCCGTGCAAGAAACCAGCGACGAGTACATTCAATACACATTTTAATCCATGACGTAACACCTTCCTTAGCCATTGATTAAGAAAGGGAGGACGAGAAGAAGGGGAGGCAAGGTAGAGGGTGAGTTTTAGGCGAAGGGACATTCAGAAAAAAGAGGACAAGAGGGGGTCAGGTTTTTAGGGGTGAAAACACGGCAAGAAAAGGGTTCACGCTGAAGGCAGGAATGGTGAGGCGTGGGGGCGGGCTGCTCTGAGTGGGAGAGAGGGAGGAGGTCTAGGTAGGCCACTGACGGAGGTTCGAGAAAAGGATGAAAGGGCTCGTGTGCGGGGTAGTAGTGAGAGGGAAGAGGGGGGTTAAGGAGAGGACTAGTTGAAAGGGGAGAGGGGTGAAGGAGGGAGATCAGGGTTGGAAGAGTTAGGTGGGAGGCGAGGAAGGGAGAGGGAGGGGAAGAAGCGGGTCAGCGGAGGGGTCGCTGGGATGGGGGTGCGGCCTGCGTGGGGGGTGAGTGGGGGAGTAACCTCTGCTGCTCAATCCATTAAGGGGCGTCGCGTGCTTCGAGGCAATAAACACTTTGAACGGAGCAACGGCTGATGCGTGTGTTTGGAGGGGAGGTGCGCGCACTCCGGGGAAGGATATAAGAGGGTCCTTAAAGCGCGGCATAGGGGTAGGGTGGCAAGGAGGTTTTTGGATATGAGGGAAGGGAGAAGCGTTTAGAAGGGAGGAACGTGCCATACCAAGGGACCGCATCCTTAACAGGGTTGCCAAGCCAATGTTCCGGACGTCGTCGGAATTCTCATGCGAAGTGCCCGAAAATCGCTTAGTGCGAACATTGTGAGGGCATTTCCACGTGTCTAAATGCCTGCCGAGCAGGCGTCTCCTCAGAGATAATAACAATTTTCGCTGAACGATAGGCGTATAACACAGGCGTGTTACACTACACGTAATTTGAAACAAAAAGATCTCTCGAGCGACCGACGATTTACTTTTTCTGCGGGTGACTCACACAGCAGGAGGTGAAGAGCGCAATCAAAAGATTGCAAAAGGCATCCTGTTAAGTTGCATAAAATATGCACTATGTTAATTATCACGACATCAAATTTAACTACCTCGGCTCTTCTAGTTTGAACATGACGAAGCTACACAATAATGCTACGTGCACTTTAAGGGAAATACGAGCCTTTTAAGCTGCACTTCATGAAAATTTGATGAAATTTATCGCCAATCGCGAGATATAATTAGGGGGAAAATACTTACAGACGTAAAAATGAATCTCTTTGCAATTTCTACTGTAGTGTAAAATAATATTACAAAAAGCTATAATTTAGTGATGATACAGTATTTTATTTAGAAACGACCTGGATTTCGACGCTGAACGTCACAATCAACTACTATAAATTATTGCAAACGTCCAATCGTTAGGAATTTTATTTATTATCTTGACGTCCCTAATCATTATACTTTAACAGTGGAGGATTGTTTTTAAGTGTGTACTAAAACAGTTATCATTCGTATTAAATGACAAATTTTCCAAAAGATGAATAAACAGTTTTAAATACAAAACCAGAAGCCAATAAAATCGTTTCCAAAACTACGCACATTTAACCAATATCTTAATCATGGCTCAACAAAGCTAGAAACTTGAGTCATGAGATGAATCAAATCGAATGAAATGAATGACTGTCTCTTATACAGGTGCTGTATAAGAGGCAGCGACTTTAACTTTAACTTCCGCCGGGTATAATTGAGCAAAGGGAGAACAAATCAATTCAAGTTATACTCGTATTATTGTGAAATAGAATAGCTTGTGGAAAAGTAAAAAATCCTAATCGCAATTCATTCATTCAAAATGGATCAGATACTTCGGAATGCCATAAATTTCCCCACGCCTTTTCTGGTTAAAACGTAAATATCTTCATGTTCTTAAATTTTAGTTATAGCTCTATCATTATTCTCATCTCAACTTCAGAATTATATCTGTTTACAGCTCCACCGACTGATTATTTTATGACGTTTCACATATAATAAAAGGAAAAGACACGCTGTTTGAAATATGAATATTTTAAAGGAACAATACTTATACTTTTTTAACTACAATAAAAATTAATACAATTCAATTTAATCCTAAGAACATTTTATCAAAGAAGATTTCAAGAGACGTATGTCATGAAAATTAACAACCTTATGATCTGCTATTAATGGAAAACCCACCATTACCTATCTAAAAGCTGACTACCTAATATTCATGGAAACTTCGATTTTCCATTTAAAAACGAAACGTTTTATCAAAAAAGATTTCAAGAGGCACATGAATCATGAAAATTAAAACCTTATGATCTGCTATCAATGGGAAATCCTCCATTACCTATCCAAAACCTTATACCTAATATTCATGGAAACTTCGATTTTCCATTTAAAAACGAAACGTCTTAAATCCAGTCCGATATAAAAAAAGCTAAAATCAGTGACCACAAAAATATAGACCAAACTTGAATGAAATCCCAACTAGCTCTACTCATTACGGTGATGTCATCTTGGGAAAATGATTTGGTGAAATACCTATTAAATACCGTTTGAGATTCGAAAGAAAATGATGAAAAGTAAAAGTAAACATGCTTTAACTGATTTGGCAATGTAAAGGGAGAAATAATTTAAAAGGTATCAAGAAAATAGATCCTTGATGGCTGAGCAGAAAGGCCGAACAAAATTAAATAAATCATCATTAAAGCGACTAGGACGGTGTCACGACTGTGAAGATGAAACCAATTTCAAAGATGCACTCCAACCAAGACTTCTCGGGTAGTCGCTACCTCAGTACGGTTTTTCATGTGTGCCTATTTTATTTCTTAGTACATTAGCGATTTATTGGCTACCAAAATACCTATTTAACGAAGATAACATGCTCAAATCCTATAATATGGTTCAGTGAAATGAGTGTTTTGCGGAAATTAGTGTCGGGTTAGATAGTGTTGGAATACTTAAGACTTTGGACTCTCCAAATAGAAAGTACACTACCTTGGCTGGTACACTACTGTCAATTTATTGATATTATTTGGAGTAGGCTTTCTAGTTAAGGTAGGTTTTCAATAGACCCAGTAACTACACACTACTTTACTTCTAAGCCATAACTAACACGACATAAAACATGTGTACACCCCATGCTATAATTATAATGACTCATTTATTAGTTCTCCATACTTTTTATCTCCCTTAGGCCCACCCAAAATGCCTATCCCTTATTCCATGTACCTCCCTATGGGTTAAATGGAAGAAGGGATCAGTTGGTCTCAATTTCGCCCAAATAAAGACCTCTATCTATCCCTTTCCCTTCAATTGCAATGTTCAGCATCTCATTGCCTATCAGTAGCACCTTCATCCACTCATTTTGCCGCATTCAAATTTCTTACAAAAGATTTCCTCTCGCCCACAACCATACCACCCCAATCTACACTAATCCTCTAGCCATAAAGACTAATTTTCCGAGCCATACAAGAGAACACTCCATAGTAAAGTTGGTACTACTATTTTCTTCACATGTTTTCTCAAGGTGACTGAAATCAACTACCACCACTTCGTATAAGCTCCTTTAGTAACGCAATTTTCTTTTAATGTCCTAATGACTTTGCCCACCTTCTTCTAAAACAATTCCTACATAGGTGAACTATTACACCTGTTTAAGTTCTATTTTCTTCAACTACTGTATAATTTTAACCTCAACCTCATTATTTCCGAGAATTTCGTTAATTTCTTTTCGTTGTGATTTTATTATCGTTCAATACCTTTCACACTTTTGATTCTGCAATAATCATTGCTGCTAAATCGATATAAAAGAGCTTCAATGTGATAATAACGGATGATCCATTTATAACCATCTGTGCAACAACATTGATGGTATAGGCAACTGCAAGCGCGTAAACAATAGGCCAACAAACATTTCAGTTGCAAAGTGACTTGCTTCTTCAAGGAACATATTATTTGGATAACTTTCTCATGCTGTCAAGCAATGTTTGATCAGACCAAAGCTCACCCGGCTATACTCAAACGGGATACTCAACTATGTAATTGAATTAGGGGACCAATATTTGGCCAAGTTTTTATTCCAGACACAAGCATTCAAGTCGATTCCAAAAATATATTATGCAATTAAGACATGCATAAAGAATTTCGAAGGCTAAATCATTTCTGCTCAAGAGAAGAAAAAATGCCAAGCTGATAAAAAAGGAATGATATCAATTAAATTCTTCGTTTCTTGCTTCAAAAATGTTTTTTTTAATTCCAAAAAGATGAAGCAAGTTAATCCCTAGGTTCGATAACAGCAAGGTCTCATCAGCCTTTCATACATGGATTATAACGTCAAATTTATGCCTATACAGACAGAGAATATCACGAATATAAGGTTTGAAAATCATAGAACTACATCGCCAAACCGCCTCCGTACATCGGTTCGAAAAATAATAATCATCAAGGCGAGGAATTGAAGTAAGGATAGAAAAGCATTCGTTATTTCCTGCCCTTGGATTTTTATAGGGATAATTTTCGCCCAGGTTAACCTGAATAAGTGCTATTGCTTGGAATAATTGAAAAAACGCTAACGTCTGATCTCAAGAAGAATACATTCCTATTACTGTTTTCAAGACTGACGAAGAAGTTCTTGATGCGATTATGTATGAATTATAACATATGGACACGTTCGAAAAATGGCTACACACTAGGTGAGACTTAATAAACGTTCCTTTCGTAACAGCCATTTCGTGTCTTTGGCGTTATAGGATCTAGTTAACGGGCGACACTGAATTTTTCCACCCTGGTTAACCAAACTACTCGGTTATTTCCTGGTATAAACGTGCTACCGCTATTATTCATGGTTAATTACTACCACTACTGTTTGGGAACAGAAACTTATATGCGGAAAGAATGAAAATTTTTTATCACTCCTCTGGGACGGCTCTTTAAATCCGTTGGGGGAAGTTTCCCAAAAATGGTATGAATTAAATAGGAGCCTACAAAAATGCCAGAATTAAAAAAACTGGAATATATTTACCCGAAAACATGCGGATATCTTCAATTATAATTTATAAAACACATTTATTAATCTGTATCTACGCTTGTAAGCCAAGAATAGTGAGAAAAACTTCTAGTCGTCATTCCAAATTAATTATTCAGTAAATAAATAGAATTCACAATCACAAGGATGCCATGGATCCAAGTGTATGGAGATAATTCATTTTACTACCGTACATTGATATCTAAAGGTGAGCTTACAAAGGTGAGGTACATAACCAACGATAAAAGTTTACCACAACTTATATTTGGTACAGATTTCTCTATCAAACCTCAAAATCAATACTTGGGAATCGCTAAGCTTTACACGATAGCGTACACTATCGAAAAAAAATTAAAAATGGCAGTTTTTTGTCTAGCTTTCGGGTTGTTAAGGGCGCACCAGGCATTATAAGGAATAGATGCCAATTCAAAACAAAGCAAACCGGCATGTTGTCGGAGTTCATCCGAGTGGCATGAATACATTTTTCATGACGATTTCGAAAACATCAACGTTTTGATATCCACGGGGAAATCTGCGAATATTCTCGAGAAAACAATGCCATTACCGAGAGGGATGAATAAATGATGCGGTGCCGGGAAAAAACTACACCAATGTTTAACGAATTCTCTATTGCCGCGCTAAAAATAATTCTATAACAACAACACATTGGGAAAAAATTCCCAGACAGTAATTTCAAGACGGAAAGTAATTAAATCACCATACTTAGCATGGATTTATGAACTCGAACTCTTCCATTCACA
This sequence comes from Hetaerina americana, assembly GCF_022747635.1. Taxonomy (NCBI): domain Eukaryota; kingdom Metazoa; phylum Arthropoda; class Insecta; order Odonata; family Calopterygidae; genus Hetaerina; species Hetaerina americana. The sequence goes on along the minus strand of NW_027287084.1, from coordinate 1,237,001 downwards.
TTCGTCCTTGCAAAAATCGGCAAGCAATCCACCAACATCACTCGTATAAGAGTTATTCCCATGGCAATTACCTGCAATTAAACGAAAACAGGATTAAATAACGTATCGAGCACATATAGCTTAAAATAATTATTACAGTATAAACACAGTTGTATTTTCTTGCTCGCATATATATATTAACATTTGAAAGTAAAACACTAATCAAATATCCACAACTACATTGCAAATGTCCGACCATTAACAAGGGACATTAAACAGTTCTTTAAATGCCTTGGCAAAATACCTCATTAGTCATAAGTAGTTGTTGAACTTAAATGGCACTCACGACTGATCTGAGTCCGAAGGGATTTAGTGACTGAAATGTATAAAACCTTGTACCCCATTCCGAATCCTGATCACATGGTACTGGATACTTAGCACTACTAAAATAAATCCAATCCGAGGCAGCAAGGCATAGATAAAGTGAAACTATATGATTGGTAGTACTTATTAATTGAGGCGACTGACAGATTAGGTAATTGAAGATAGGCGGGGAATTCGATAACTGTACGAATTTCAGGGAATAAGGGAAGGGTAAATAGACCCCCATTGTCGGCATTAGCCTACTCTTAACGTAACATGCTCAGGGGACCACAACGTCTCACCCGACGGTCGGCGTACTCCACTAGAATTGCCGTCTAAGTAGCACTCAAGCATTAGAACTTCGACCCTCGGGGTGAGAAGACTATACTAACCAACGCACCAATCCGACCATTAGCATGATCGGCTCTTACGACATGACTTAATTTACTTATGCATAACCTTATTGCGAAATCAAGTTTCGTTACAACGACATTTTTAAGGAAAATGTCGGATTGATAACTCATACTATTTACAAACAAAAATAACTTGTTTTAGGTTTATTTATGCTAATATTGAACTGGGCTGCGTAAACTACCACTCAAAAATAACATTACACCAGACTCTATTGATCCCCAAAACTAACCGCATTGAATTAGTAATTCATTCAAAATAATTTTTAGATTGTATTCCACTCAATACAAAACTTTGCGCAGCTAACCTTGGGGCTAACAGAAATATTGCATTTGCTCCAATTACATTTATTAAATTATCATTAAGTGTTGAGACTGGAGGCAAAAAAAGACAAAGGATTTGGAATTATCATTTCTTATGGCTCTCTTTACGGGCTATATAGGCTTATTGTCCCCAAGAGAAAAGGAAGTGGGTTAAGTTATGTGGCAACTTCAGTAACCATGAGGGAAAAATAATGATGAAAGATTTATTCAATACACAAGTGCAAAGATCAATAATTATATTTAAACGCGAACGTATATATCATTTGGTACCAAGTGTTATCCACAGCGTTGCTGGCATTCTTAGTCTTTAAAAGAAAGGTGCACACTGAAATATACATCGGCAGATAACAGTTCAGCGAGGAGATTTCTTAAAAGGGATATTTTTTCCACATGAGGATAAGAATTTCTCAGCCAAAGTACGTAGCACCATTAACAAAGGCAAGTTTGACAAGACGGTCGGGGTAGCAAATGCGTAGAGTCGGCATCTCTCGCTATATTCCGCTTTGGTCGTGTTAACACATCTCGAATAAGACGCAACTCGCCGGGAAAATGAGCCCCTGAAATACCCTAAATTGCTTCATTTTCATTTGTAACAACCACCCACTTCCATTTCGGAGGCTGTGGGTAGGATGGAATCACCGAAAGTGTGGGGATATGAATCAGCTCTGAATTTCCTTCTTAGCTTTCATGTCTACAGTAAATCAGGTACTCCATCTTCAATCAACCATACACGAGAGGTTAATGCCACTGTTACCACCAAAAACAAATGCGAATAGTTTACCCGAAATGACGCTCATGTGTACTCCCGGACTGATCATTGATTCCACCTTCGTCCGCATTTTCCCTACTAGAAAATTTCTCTTCCAAAATCTGGTTGAAATCATTTTTACTTGCATTGTTTGCGCATAGTTTTCGGGATCTAGCCTTCACGACCAAAAACCTCTCCATTGATTTCCTAGTCGTATTTTGAAGCGCTGCACTGCCAAGCCACGGGTGAAATTCCGTGGCATTGCTATAGAATGTGAAAATTATAGGAATAGAGTAGAAAGAATTTTCATGATAAATTTAATCTAAATTTGGGCGTGGGAAAATATTTATGACGACGTTGAGAACAAAGAGGAAAACAAAAGATAATAGGAAGAATATATAGCAGGAAGAGAAGAAATATATGGAGACATCAATCTGTTCAATTACGAATGGTGTATGCCACCCGCTCATAAGGCCTTCAAATCAACATATCATTTTTAAAGGTGAATGTACACTGCATTGTAAAAGATTTTAAATTCTCAGGATTTTGTTGATAGCCACCTATGGCTATAACAGCTTCGGAAACGAAAAAAAGTGTTAGCGCAGTTAGCGCAATGAAAGGCGAAAGTTGAGTGGTGAATTTATTTTCTTATCGATTTGTTTAGGATTTTTTGATAAAAGAAAAAGCTGCCATGAAATACCAATTTTACTGCTTAGTAACAATGAATATCGTCAAGGCAAAAAATAAAATATTTATTTTGGCAGGTTATCATGTTTAAATATTTTCACAGGACTACTTATTAGGTACAATTCAACAATCGCGGAGTGTAAAAATCATTCACCTCGACCGGAATTTCGGTCGAGGCGAATGATTTTTACATTCTGGCATTGTAACATTGTAATGTATATTAGCGGATGACTGCGCCAAAATGTTACTACTCCGGCATCTCCTGCAGTTTCTTGTACTTATTGGGTGTATCTTTAATAATGTGTCCACTACAATGTCCGCTTAAAAAGTTTCACTTTTGCTTGCAACCTAGTCATAATTGGAATGTGACTAACAAACAATTATAATACAAAAATTAACCAGACTTCACTAATGAAGTTTAAATTTTAAAATAATGTGAATAACCAGAAAGACGCTTTGAAGACAGAGTGATTTAATGAGATTATTTCATGAATCACCAATATGTTGACAAAGTAACCAAATTGAGAGGTTTAACTACCCAGGTGAAACATTCCGCTAGATGACAGAATAAATAAAAACCCTGGGAATATGCCGTCTAAGTATCGCCACGGCCAAGTCATTGAGCTTGAATGAGTAGCTACATACCTTTCGTGATACAAATAGCGCCCGGGTAGAAGTAAAAAAAAATCAAATAAAAATGTGAATTAACCATATACATTCATGAACCCCGATTAGGCAAATGCAATAAATTTTTAAAAATGAAAATGTTTATTATTGTTGGAAATTGATATTGAAATGAATGTAGGAATGAACACCTCACGTTTCCATTTTTTTCTAGATAAAGTCCTTCCACCACGAGGGTAAACGTCAAAGAGAAAAAGCGGAACAAAGAAAACAGTAACGGGTCTCTCTCTAATTCTCGTCGGGATCGAAACTGTTGCTTTGATCAGATTAAGGCCTTGTAACGGGCACAAGAGACCTGCATCGATCATTGCTCGATTGACTTGTAATCGGATATTGAAGCTATTATGGCTTCTTACTGAATTCGCGATACACGAAGAGGTAACCACACGGACAAGCTCCAAAACAACTTCGTTAGTGGTTTCCTAATTTTTGAAGCCAGAAATTTCACGGCTACCACTTCATGAAACCCTTTGATGATCACAGCACGCTGGAAAAAGGAATGCAATTCAATTTTGCCCGCATAATATTTTAATCGTGGGGAACAGAAACATTTACGAGGTCGCGGAGATATTTCAATGCTTGGCATGCGATCCTTATCCATTATATTTCGATAGCAACGACATAGTTCCCCTTTCTTTACAAAAAATAAATCAGTCAAGGGTGCAACACTTCGTAAATCAAAAGCATAAAATATTTCGAGTTCCTCAGTAAACCAAGAGAACCACGGCTTTGAAATTTTAAGGAAACATTTTACTTAAATGAGGAGACGCACGCGTGCGTGGGCGACTCGCTCTGGAAATGGAATATAAGAAATATACAAGGAAATGGAATAAAAGGGTCGTATATTTACGACAATCACAATTTTTGCATTCATTAAAAGTAATATTGGCAACATTTTTATGGCTTCCCTCAATTCATTCTGTTTCTTCTCTTTTTTTTAACTTGAAATAACCATAACATTTTGACGTGACCCGCCACTAACTCATTTAGAACGATATTTAATTTTGAATTCCAAAATTGAATGATATTCATAACGGCATTAGTTTCCAGTATGTGTGACATATAGTAAGTAAAGGATTAAACAATTTCAACAGATCAAATACGAATCGTCTCTTTTGATTTAAACCTTCACTAAACGTCAAACGACAAAAGGGTAGAGTAGGATGCCGGATAGAAAACTGGTATTTATAACGGAGTTTCTCATTTATCACTGTGTATATCCCGAGAAAAGAGGGGAAGAGACAATGTAATCTAAATGGGCTTAAGGGGTTTGGCGCTTTTGCACCCGAGGAGCTAGAGACCACGTGACCGCCTGTTAAGTAGGTACCCGAAGAGAGGAATGGCAAGGCATAAATAATACAAGTATATTTTTAACTCATTTTTTATTTCAGGAAAATACAGCCAAGTAATCCGTTGGTGAGAGCCATGCCATATCCAGTATTTGTCTACGCTGCCCAGGGATATGAAATCCGAAACCTTGGGTCATTTCTATAACGAAATAGTACTATCGCATATCAGATTGTTAAGAGAATTTAATCAATGTGGTCCGCATTCTATGTCGTCATTACGAAACTTAATCTATTTCCGGGTCAAACCTATTGCAGTCCAAATGATATTTCCGTGGACCATGTTCTTGCTAAATACTAAAAGGCCACCAGCCTAGCTGCTTACATTATAAAAGAGGGACGTAGAGTTCACACTTAGTGGAAATAACTGTGATTATTATGAACAATATGTTTTACGAGTGGAATCTGCAGTGACACTTGAGAATACTGGTGTAAATCACTTTTATTTCAAGATAATGCAGCAAGATGTAAATGGGCATGAGGGCAACTCTACCATTAGTCATTAAACTTTACCAAATATTTTCACAAAATGTTTTGCGTGAATTTCCAATAAGGAGAACTCTGCCAAGTTGAAAGTTCATCAGGGTGGGAATATCAAGATTAAAAAAAACCAACAGCACTATCAACCATTAAATTTAAGCATTTCCATAGCATCGCCGTTGCAGGTACTCCGGGACTCAAATTCTCATTAATTTTGCCATCGGTGAGCGAGGTGAGAATCTGTGGCTGGGAAATACTCCGAATATACCTTCCGATATCACGATGACTTAAGATAAGCATTTCGGGGAAAATGAAATAAAAATACGAGGCGAAGAATGGGCTAGCGGAGTAATATAGGGAGTGAGAGATCTAAGAACCATGAAATGGGAGCGCGGAATTCGAGATGGGAGCACCAGAGAAGGCATAAAAGTGAAGGGATCGGAGGGTATTCTGGAGGACAAGGGGGGAAAGGGATATTTGAGAGGGAGCCAAAGAGTAGGATGAAAGAGGGAAAAAGGAATGACAGCAAGAGGAATGATTTCGATTGAGGAGGGAGGAGATGGTGAAGGAGGAAAGGAAGAGTATATTGGAGTGGTATATATGGACATGCCACGCCGAACATACTTCCCCGAAGTTTAGACGAGAGATTCTTAAATATTTCCGAGCATCCAAAAAACGCGAATAAAAAGGATGAAAGAGCCAGGCACATTACTTCTGAAATCGATATACGCCAGCTTTCAGCCCATCCAGAGTGCTTAATAAACGCACATTTCAAATTCTTCAAACCATTTCTCGAATGCGCGCAACATTACCCGTTGATAAATAACAGAAGAGTAAATAGTGAGTCACTAATTATTAAACAAAAACAGTAATTTTGGCCGTTTTCAGATTTCCGCATTATGGAATATATTTTGAACAATAAATGATTTGACGTTGAACAGACATCAATCACTGCATTAGTACGCTCTTTCAGGAGGGTGAAAATTGCATTTTTTCTCAAATCAACAGCATCAGACGGTTACCGATGATGAAGCTCTAAAAACATGCTGGCAGTGAATCATGCCCTTATAAAAATGCGCGATTCGAATAGAAAAAAACGCTTCAATGAAGACAAAAAAATTTCGAGTGTTCCAAGCACAACGAGAGACAAGAACCGAAATGGAAACAAAAATTTTAAGCCAGGAGAGTAAGAAGGATTCTGGGACTGAACAACTGAATGGATGACGGACAAAACCATTTCAAGGCATAAGAGATGGGGCAAAATAATGATGCCAACAGAATTCGGAATGTTGAGCCAGAGATATATTTTAAAAGCACAGGTTCATGGCTTCCGTTTAAAAAGGTATTTTTTTCAATTCAGCGAAACTTTTGTATCCATACAACTCGGTTGGCATTAAATGCATTGAACGATAACAAATTGAGCTCATTTTAAAATACTGAGAAGTTGCCCATAATAAAACAAATTCACTACAGGAGATAAGATGACGAGTAAAGAAGTCGAGTGAATAAGGCATGTCAAATTGAGAATGCGGGGAGGAGGGGCAAAATAAAATTGGGACATTGACCGAATGCACCGAAGGAAAATTAAAACTCGGAAATTTTGACTGTTACAATCACATGTAGTAACATAGGAAAGGTTCGGGTGTTAACAAATAAAAGGCTACTCTATAAAGACGAATATCAGAAACAAATGTTAACACATGCTAAACCAGCTCATTATATTACACAATTATTGATTTATGAAAAAGATAAAAGGTACTCGTACATACAATCAGGCCTAATAATACTAATTATTATGATCCGTAATTTTAAGTGAGATATATTAAGTTCACACTGTTATCCAAGAATAAAATTCACTTTAATTGAAAATATTAAGAAATATTTTTAAAAAATATTTATGACAACAGAGACTTCGACAAACGCAAATTGAAGTTGAGGTTATTCAATTAATTATACTACCTCAATTATGTTAGAAAGACATTATAAGAGAAAACTGAGTTTCCGAAAAAATGTGAAAAATTGTTCAAATAAACTATAATCTACTCTTTTCATAGCATATCATTTCATGACTTTGTGTATATTATATGGAATATTATTTTCGTATTACATATATGTGTATTCAAATGCTCTGCTATCCCAGTGCCTGATGATGCCGTAAGATGGTGACATGGGTGTGTTTTTACTTCTTATGTCACGGAAAATTACCTTTTAATGAATCTATCAATGCACTAGAAATAGTAATTACTTTATTCCATACAATCATTTGGCTGTAAATGCCAATATAACCTACTTTTTAAAACCAATTTCGCTAAAATATTAAAACCAAATGAACTACAAAATTCATATAAAATAACACGGTGCATTTCCTTTTTGTGATAACCTCAATACCAGCCAAAAAACCAAATCACTACTGAAACTCGAACTCTCAAATGTGATTAGACTATCCATTTAGAGAGTTTCCCCAAAGGTAGCGAATAAGAATAAAAGTTTATTTTCTTTTCTCGAGAGGCTTTGTTCCTGCGAAACTATTTTTCTTTCATTTCAATAAAGTTATAAAATTCAACCTATTGAAAAAGGTGGGTCATTCATTATTAAACATGTTCCAGACGTATAGAAGAAGTGAACGCGGAGAGAAGAGATGCATAGAAAAACAAGGAAACGATGCAAAATGATTGGGAGGATAAAAGAAATACGGCATGAACATTTGACCTTTCCAGCGCGGGCTGACCTCAAAGAAGCACTACGAAATCGTAAGGAAGGCTTCCCGATTCCAAACTCCGAGGAAATGAAAAAAAGTGCCGCGGGATAAATGAAGGTAAGAGGCAGCCAAAAGAAATAGAACAGACAAAGACAAGTGGGGTGAGGATCATCTTACGGGGGGGGGATGAGCAAAGACGGAAGAGGACGAGGTGCGTGAGAGAGAGCGATGAGGTGCATTGACGAGGGAAATTCGTAGAAGAGGACGCGGGGAGAAGGCCTGTTGAAAACGGCAAGAGAGAGGGATAGGATCGGGGGAGATAAGAGAGCAGGTATGCCACCCCCCCGCCCGCCATCAAATTGGCATCACCGGACCCGAACGTCAAACAAGAGGAAAGCAGAAGCGATGGACCAATGAAATGCAGCGACTGAGGAATTCGGCGAATGGGACGGAAGTGGCAAGGGGGATCAGGGGAAGAGAAGAAGAGGGCGAGAGGGGAAAATATCTCATGCTTGTAAGAAAGCTTTCACATTAATGAAAACCTCCCCTTTGAAAAGCGAATGGGGACTCTGGGGGGCATACGCAGCTGAGTCAACGGAAAGGAAGGAGTCACGGGGGGAGAGGGGTGTCGGTGAGTGTGATGGGAGGGGATTTTGAAGGGAATGGAAGTGCTAGGGGGAAGACAGCTCCGGCGGTTCCTAAGGAATATGAAATAAACGAGAAATGTGGGGATGGGGGCGGGAGTGCAGGAGACGGAAGGGAGAGGGGGGAGAGAGATCGACCGCTCGGAAGATCCGTTGTCGCTTTCGGGAGTTGATATTTGAAGGGGCAGCCCGAGGGTGACGAGGGAAAACTGATGTCTTACATTTTACGGCAGAGCTAGGAAATCAAGGAGCGCTCAGACCGGCTGACAAGAAAAAGGAACTTCAATTTACGCCGAGGAGAGAGGAAGTATGGTGGTAATTTTTTTAGCGAGGGAAAATTCAAACAGGCCTGCTCGGGACAAGTGAGGCATACGTCATTTCCCTGGCTTCATCGTCTAATTTTTCGACCACTTACGATATTCTTGCTCAAAGAATTCCAGGAATGAAAAGGGTGGCCGATCATTACGCTGTAACTCTATGAACAGTACCTAGTTCTATCATGGAAAAGTCCATGATTGCTGAGGCCTTTCGTACAATTTGCGAAGGGTAAACGTAAATGAGTAAGAGGTAGAAAAAAATCCATTCCGAATGAGGGTCTCCCTCAACAGGGTACTCTTACAACTCAAAACTCAAAACCGCCACCATATTATGGCATCTGATCCCGAAAACACACCTATTTATGGTCAGAAAATTTGAATTAATGCACTTATGAAACCGCGAGACTATGAAGTAAACGAACATCATAATCAAATACCCAGTTAAATCAAAATTAAGGTCAAATAAGCAAATGAACTAATATATATCAAAGGATGCTTTTAAGTTTCAACTTTGGTCACTAAAATTTGAGAAGGAACCAGCCGTGGCTAACAGAAACATGATTACTTCAGATGTACAGGTACTTTCACATCAAAAATACATTGCATAATGAATAATGTGATATCATGTACAGGAGAACATTTGTGCCACTTTCAAAATTGAACTCGAGAACGTCAAGCACCATGAGCACCGTGGGAAAAAGGGTCATCGTTACTTCCCGAAATATTCACAACATGGAATGCATAATTACTGAGGCTGCATTACGTAACAAAAGAGAAATTTGGTTTTATGCAAACAAAAGATAATCCCGAAAAATATCCTTTATTTCCTGCATTAATAAACAACTACACCAAATATGACAGTGAAATGTCGAATTTATAAGCATTCATCAGAGCACTCAAATTGCTCCTCATTGTAAAAAATAATTTATGAAGGAGAGGATAATTTTGCGTTAAAGGGCTGATAGTACACAATGGGATCGTGCATTGTAAAAAATCAAAATTAAATTTTTTGCTCACAGCATAAATTATTTCGGACGCAAGCGGGACATTGGATGATATTAGAAAAAAAAATCTCATCCTCCCTGGGGCCACCCTAATTTCAAGTTCAAACGCGGCTGTAAGCAAGCAAAGAGCCGTAATTATTAGAGTTCTCCATTCACATTCTCTGGGTCCAAATTAGGGTGATGTCTGTGGTACCGCACGACTATTTTTTACATTTTCTGACCCAGTGGAATAACTACGAAAATTTTTTTTTTGGATTTTTGCCATTCCGTTGTATTCTCATGTTCTGCAGAATTTCAGCGAAAAACTAACGATCGCGCCAATATTAATTTCGGCTTCATAGAGATAAATAATTTTACCCAGTTTCCTCCAGTTTTCTTTTACAATGAGCACATTTACATTAGAAGGTTCGCTCATCTTTCCGAAATTAATGAGTGGAACAAGTCACCGCGGGTGGTAAACAGTAGATGAGCAGGACTCAACTCAGTATTTCGATCTATCAAAGAGCTGTTCTTAGCGCATTTGTAATCATTCATACTCTCTACAAAAATAATCAAACCAAAGTCATGATATGAACGGTTTTTGATTTCCTTGCTTTCAGATCATTAATATGATAACAACTTGCATCGCAATGACAGCCAGAGGAATAATATTAGACTTGAAAAGCAGACTCAAAGCACAAGACAAAATAATTCTGTAACAGTTCAAATCGGTATAAAACAACAGTAAGTAACATTGCAAGCCCAACACCTACTCCCGCCAAATGGAAGATAGGGAGAAATCGCATTCCCGGACCCTTAAAATCGTGTCGCTTAGAAGTCATCGCCTGGAACACAAGCAGACACTAATGATACGGCCATGGATATTGGTAAGATAAATGGTGAAGGAAAGAGAATGGGAAATTGGATAGAGGAAGGATACAACACCCAAATAGGGAAAGGGAAGGAGAGGATCAAATAAGAATCGGACGACGAGCATGTTACAGCCGAACCGAAAAAAAAGAGGGGAAAAACCTAAAGAAATGGACAGCTTATCGAGAGATAAGAGAAAGTAAATGGGGTGGACCAAAGAACGACGCCGTAAGAAGCGGGATAAAGGTTGGAGAATAGGGAAGAAGAGCCAGAATAACTCCCACTATACGCAAGGTGGTTTCCATTTTCCGTTCCTTGCAATATTCCCTGGCTCTCCTAAAAAAACAATGCCAAAAAGATTCTCCGCTGCAGACCCACGACAACAAAGCCCAAAATGTGGAGTGTTTATGGCACCAAGGAAAAACTATTAATCAGATTTTTATCTCTTGTAACAATAACCCTCAGCCCGCTGTCCACTTTCACAAAATGTCCATTTTCGATTTTATTTACTCTGCTCGTGATACAGAAGCCACTACCGACTCAATTTAATGTTTCAGCGAGAAGAAGAAGAATAGGATAAGGAGAACTGTTGCCGAAATATAGGAGGGAGTTGCAAGATAACTTAGATGAAATTGTTAATTATCTAAGATGGTAACTGCGCGTGTTTTTTCGACATACTTTGATGTACTTTTTCATATAACTTTCTTACTCTTCTTCATGGACCTCCCCATATGCAGAAAAGCAAGGCTAAAAATGTCCTTCCAGAAATTAGACATAGACACAATCGAAACAGTATAAATGGCTAAATAAGAGCAAAATAGCGAAATTGAAACGTCTAAAGCATGTTAAATATTTTATCAGTTACTGAACATGTGTTGAACACGTTTTTAGTTTATTTTCATGGTGTGTGGCACACAATGGACGGAAAACTGGGTAATCCAAGCTGGACTCCAAGGTGGATCGATTTTTCTCATGGAGAATCTCCACACTGTACTGCGCAAAGCCCTTAAATTGACAAGGAACCTTCGAAAATAAGGTAAATACGACAACTCCACTCGGCGGGATTCTACAGCTCCGATGTCTCCACTCACGTCTAATGACGCAACCCAGTGGAAGAAGAGCGTCTCAAGTGCCGCCTGATCTGCTTGCCTCTTCTAACTGCCTGGGAGGCCCACTGGGGTGACAAATGTTGCCCTCATTTGGACCAGACAGCCTCAATCTCGCCCACAATTGAAACACCATCTACCTGTCCTTTCCCCTTCCAATTGCTCCCATTTCTTTCCTCCCACCGGGAACCCCTGCCGCCAGATTGACAGTCCGGGTCTACCTCCTCCCCCCAGACCATCGCTCTCACCCTCAAGGCAGCCGGCTCTTCTTCTAGAGCACTCCGGAGTGCCCCCATTTTCCGCCCTCGACAACTCATTCCCAATCTCAATCCCTGGTCTACTAAGGCAGTCAAAGAGGGGATGATTCTCCTTCAACAAGCTAAATCCGCTCCAAAGCGAGTACTTACAGTGCACATGCCATTCCTGATTCTGAGAATTGTTGCCATTGAAAAGTATAGGAGCAAGATTATTGGTGCAGCCGCCTTTTTTCCATCTCCCTTAAGCCATGTAATTATCAAAATCAAGAGCCCATTTCAATGAAATAAAATGTTAGCCATACGAAAGTAGCATAAAGGCATTAATACTCCTTTATATCTATCACTCCATTTAAATTTTAATTAGGTTTCAATGTCACATGGTTTGCCTATCACCACACAAGTATGTCAACTCTTTTTAACGTTTATTCTAGATGAATTAAGGTTCAACAAGAATTAGGAGAAAATACAAAGTGCTTGTATTTATAAAACTGCTTAAGCCACGTAGAATTAACATAAGGCCGAAGACAAACTTCGAATTTTCACCCATCTGTACAGCCGAGATTTCTATCAAGGATATAATATGTATATAAACATTCATCCGTATTTACATGATACTCGTATACACAAGATACAAACTGAAGCTGAACACCTGGAGATAAACTACAGGCAGTTTTGCTAGCTTGTTCTACGAATTGATAAATCTACATTAAGAATGAAACATCCCAGATAAGCGGCGAGGATTACACCGCAGAAATTCTCATGTATAAAGATTTTCTTCATAAAGATGGGGACGTTTCAAAAACAGTTTTCAGATCCTACCTGATAAGAATTAATCGGGAAATGATCCGTAAATAATTGAAATTTTCGGGGATGATAAACCACGCTTGCAGGCAAAAACGAAGAGAATTTCCGTCGAAAGCTTGAGAGTTTGATGCAAAGCGACAAAGGATCACAAAATGAGGCTCAGGGAAATGAAGTCTTCATCTGGAGTGTAGATTTATAAGTGATGAAATTTTTATCCACGTTATTTAGATTTATAATTACAGCGGTTGCAAATTTCTTCCAGAGGGAAAAAAACCGACGCGGGAAGAGTTTACCTATGATTTGTATACTCGTAGTGTATACAATTTTTGTATAAAAAGTATCCGGGAAAGTTCCGAAAAAATAGACTTCAGACGTTGCTGAAATGCTATTAGGCATATTATAAGTCTTTCAACAAAAAAAGAAAACACTTTTTGACATTTGGAAAACGGCGATAAAACTGAATACATAGTGTTTACGATGCATATTCTTCATTGCACAAAAAATTGATGCCTAGAGAAAAGTACACACTCTCTGATAATACATTCGATTCAGTTTAACTTCAATTAAAGCCGTCATACTGCCTTGCTATATTGGCTACACACACATGCAGAAAGTACTGTATCAAAATCGGATGGTTTCATTAAGGTTTACTCACTATTATAACGCATTAAGATGAACAATCACAGGCATAAGAGGATGACGGAAATGTTGGAATATATGTATGTAGATTTTTTATAATTAACACCAAACATGACCTTTACTTTCACAATGCGACACAATTTCTTTTACGTTGAAATTGCTTCAAACTTATTGATTTGATGTTGACGCATCTTCCATCCGAAAATCCGCTTTTTTTAAAACGGTTGAAAAGAGCACGTCAGAAAACTACAGTTGAAAAATGTGATAACCTATCCTGATGCTCTGGCGACGAATTTTTTTCACGATTTTCACTTCCCATTTGATTATGATTGTCTACATAGGGAAAAACCGTTCGAATAAAAAGGTGCCGATTCCCTTACACAGCAAAGCACTAAATTCCAAAAATGGGAATCTAGGGAAGGACACAATCTCAGTATCCACATAGGACTGCATTATAAGGCAAATCCTTCGAACGGTAGGAGGATGGATGCCATGGAGTGCGCTAGGTGAGTGAGATAGGAAGATGCCGGACAATTGGAGGAGGGAGAATAATGGAGAGTGGAGGGCCGGGAGTGATTGATGTAGAGGCGGAGGCAGGATGTGTGGCGTATAGAGTGGCAAATGGGTCCCACAGGGGAGGGTTCTTGGACCACTTGCTAATCTTCCGTAAAGCATCGAAGCAGGAGGAAGGAGCAAGTGAAGGTCACAGATGGGATGAAGGTAGTAGGGGATAATGGAGTGACAAACTGCTCTGTGGAAAGAGGGAGGGGAGAGGAGGTATGGGGAACACGGATGAATCAGATGAGAAAGAGAGGGGATGAAGGGGACACCAGCGCGGTGCTCGGCGGAGCGGAGGCGACAAGAAAAATTGCACCCGTCAATAAGATGAGGCGTTTGATGGCAGTGCCCAGAGCGGGAACCTACCTCGGGCCTATATCTAGATTGAGAATTAAATAATAAATGAAGACAAAAACTTCCTAACATGCGTTACTTCCCTCCCATCAAGTCACTACCTTGTTTCGCAAGAGATCATTAGGAGGATAGTTTGCCCTATATTTTGTGAAAAAAAATCGAACACGGCAGCGCGAATTACTCGCAAACAGTGTATCTCGAAAGGCATGCAATTTGTGACGAGGATAGAGGCCCGAGATAGAGGGGAGAGATTGAGGCGGTAATTCCAAAGGCAACGGAAAGGGAGGGTTTTTCTGAGACCGATTCGAAGAAGCCCTTTAATCAATCGGTCTAACGAAGCTGAAAATTGGTGGAAACCTTAAGCGATGTCTCGAGAAAGCGGTCACCGTAATCAAGTACACAGGTAATTAGAAAACCAATCAAAACTTAATTACAGGTCATTAGTCAGCAAATGAAATAGAAATTCCGATTCCCGCATTATGACATACGTAGCAGTCAATTTTTCTAAAATTCAAACAATTTGGCAGACAAGCGATAATTGGTATAAACCATTCCAAGGTGATTATCAGAAATTACAATCGTTAAATCCTTAGAGGATAGAGATTTAATACAAATTAATATGCCAGCAAAGAGTCTCATTGGGTAAGCAAGCGTTCAGAATGGAAAATCTGATTATTGAAATTCGAATGAAAAACTGGAAAATAAATTACACACGATAACACACAAACTTTAAAGGAATTCAGAATGTAAAATAAGCTTCGCGATAATGCTTCAATTTTCGACTAACACGAGGAGAGCTTTATCGAAAATGTAATATCAGATGGTACAACCACTTCAGCGGCTCTCGTGGTGTTTATAGAGGAATATAATGAAAATAAGGAAATGTAACGGATTCCTTAACCAAAAAGGTTCATCCACGTGAGTTCTCGCTGTTAAAGGGTACACGGGGATATAATAAAGGCTGGATGAAGATGAAGAGGGGTACTAACATGAGGCGATGCACGAAGTTGGGCCTAAATGGAAAGATGGAAGAGGACGAAGACAGTTCGCTCGAGGCCAACAGATACTTTGGATACAAGTGTTGCGGAGTGAGTCAGACGCCAAAGATTGACAAAACGTATTAGAGCATACAATAAGTCATGCGATGGCAGAATGTCCTGGGGAAGCCCGCTACTTAACGTGGATAGCGTGCCCCATAGGGACCCAAACACCGCGGTTTTGAGACGCGCCTCGGTCAAGGGTGTTGTATAAATCGTAATTGTTCTTGGCGGTTCCGAGCACGCTAAATTCGTAGGCAAGTAAAAATCTAGCAGACGGGATTCCTCCTTCTCGCAATTTCACAAACTCACGCGACATCAAAAGGTCAAAGAGAAAAAATTGCAGTTGAAAAACTGGTTGGTAGAGTTGGATTATTCTTCCACACTTGATGATTTCATGAAGCTCTTACTTTTTATTACGTATATTTACACACTGCTTCTGTATTGTTATCAGAAACGCTGTCATTAAAAAAATATAGCAGGTGAGAAATTCAAAAATGCTTTTCCTTATAACTCTGAGATATTTCATGTTATTTATGTTGCATTTATATTCCATAAAACTTTAATCTCAGAGAAATTATCGCTTTTCTTTACTTTTCAAACCTAAAACGTGATACAAAAGCACGCCTTACTAAGATCTGTCATATTTTTAAATTTACCTCACACATTGCATGAAAAAATGTGATGAACTTACATTCTAATTCAGAAAGTTAGAAAATAAAGAGAAAACTCAACAAGAACACAACATAATTTGTCTAAAGTTGCAGAAAAAAATGCTGTCGAATCGCAAATGCGCCTTAACTTTCATAATAGGGCTGTCCCCGAAACCTATTTCCACATCGCAGAAAAATACAAAACACTTCGCCGCACAAATGCCTTTTGCCAAGTTTCCAATCAATGCATATTTAAAAACAATATGCACTGGCCATACTATACAGCTCCATGTTAACATCTTAAGTACATATTATCTTAATTACGACTTAGAGCACCCATAAAATATTCTCCATCTTGAAATATTTTCTTTCTATACATTTCCTGTGTCAAAATTCTTATTAGCATGCCCCTTCTCGCAAGCCCGGGAAAAATACATGGCATGTTCCTTTTCGTTAATACTTACTTTTTTAAACTATATTCAAGCTGCTTAAGGAACAAATCACTTGCTTTTCACTAAGAAATACATTTAGCTCATACTTCTCCCATTGATCCTGTAATACGATCACATTTTGAGATTCTTTATCAGAATATATAATTGAAATGTTATCATCTGCAAATATATCTAACTTAATTAGATATCCACCGGCATCCATTCCAACGCCCAGCTCTTGACTAGTATCTTCCATCATTTCTTCATCGCATAATTTAAATAGCATGAAGAAATACGTACCAAACCATCTGACTACCAAGCGTAATACCAAGCATCTCTGTTCGTAAATGGCGAATAGGAGGCATTTCATTTCAATCTACTTCCATACTTTTATTAACTCCTGCCAATCTACTATGCCAAACTAGATGAGAATATTTCCAATTTACTTCAATTTGTACGAAGGATATGATAAAAATGAAGTTAAAAGTAAAATTGAATTGAATTATTTTACCAATTCCTAAAATTTGTATTTTTTACTATCACGCATTTACATCTGTATGGAAAGTAACACACACGTGTAGCAGGTAAACATAAGATTTTGGCGATAGGGTACAAAACTAAACATTATAAAAGCCAATGATTACAGGAAAGGCCTTTACTGAGTTACTTCAACAAATCAGTCATTTCAGTCAAAATAGGTAATATATTAGAAGATATATCGTAACGACAAATAATTCATGATGGTCTTTGAACAATAATCTAACACTCATTTTTCCGGGTCGATCCCTTAAGACTCATTAACAGTATTTTTAAGGATGCTAATCTTTACCGTATAATTTTACTAAATATTTCAAAGTGAGGGAAAGAGAATTTGGACAAAAGAAATTTCTCAGGAGATGTAATGATTACAGAATAATCTTAACAAAGGCGTCGGATTCATGGACCTTTAAATATTATTCCACTTCCTCACATGGGTCCCGCGTACACTCAGCTATTTGTAATACTTAACTTGAAATCAGCTGAGCAAGGGATCAAATGCCTAAAAACGCTTTAACAATACTTTCACTCGGTTCTCAAAGACATGAAAGCCTACCAGCATCCCTATTTCTACTAACACGAAAACCAATTAAAACTAGCCTTCGCACAGAAGAGACCGCAGTTCGAAGGGTATTGCATTTGGCCGATGACTCGAGTTCGGCTTTTTCTTCACGCTTAGATGTCCAGCAATCACATGCATTATATGGAGAGTTAACTTCTGACATAGCAACATTTTACGTTAGGAAAACATCAAATTATTATCAATAGCATGTTACATCAATTATATCAATCAAGCATGGGTTTATAGAATAATGTAAATGTCGTTAATTACAGGCATCCTATCCAAAATCGTGTTGGCAACGGTGATTTACGTTTTTTTCAACACAAATACAGAAAATGCATCCCAAATGCTTCCACAACTTTTGTGGCGAAAAAAATAATATTGCCAAAGAAAACTCGAAATTTCAGTCGCTACAGAAATTGAAGTCTTATGACAACAACGTCTCATACTTGCAAGTGTACCCAATATCCTGAGCAGTAATTTTATATCACATACATATTTAATAAATAATAAATACAAATAGGTCCAGAGCTTTAGTTACTTTGATGACTAAAGCTTACATGCCATTCCAAAAGAGCACGACGAGATAAAGACAGTGAAAAATTTCACTTTGATTAATTTAAATAAAAAAAGAAGGATAACTTTATTTCCGTTTGGAGGGATACGCGATACGTAGATGGTGATCGACCGATGGTATTACGATTCGTTTTAATCTTAAGGTTAGACATTTTCCGAGGCCACTTGAAAATAATAAGAAAAACAAGAGGCTTTTTTCATATCTACCTATCCACATTAAAAGAAATTTCATCCATGATGATAGTCGTTACATCTCCACGCGACTGAAACATTTTAAAGAATTTCCCAAACTTTGAAAAGCCTGCCCGGCATCGCTGTAAATGATCAATTTATGTATTCAGCACCACGCCTGCTTAAAAAAAACACCGTGAACTCCATTCGGCCCTCCAAAGGCGCTACGCAACGCTTCTAAAAGGTCGGTAACGGATCGTTAGTGAGGGCGGCCTTTCGGAAATTGAGGCGGGCGAGGAGGAGGCAGCACGGCCACTCAAAGAGGAGGAAGGCCGGATTCCGATACTTCGGCACTCCCGGAGTTGGTGGCGGTGGAATGGCGGGGGGGGGGGGGTTGCTTGCCTGGGTCGGAGAGTATCGGGCTCGGAGAGAAAGGGGTGACGCGTGGGCGGATCGGGCGAAAGGGAAGGGAATGCCTCCGAGTTGCGGTCGTTCGGCCGGAGATCGTGGTTGAAACTCCCCGTGTAGCGCCGGGAAGTGTGAGCGAGCCGAGATGGGAGGGGGGGGTGGAAGGCTTGAGTGGTGGGTGGCACGGAGAAAGTGGGAGTGGAGCGGGTAACCGCGGGGGAAAAGGAGCGCGGGGAAGGTATTGGAGAGAGAGAGAATACCCGCCGAGGGACGGGAACCCGATGAGGGGGGGGGGGGACGAAAGGCATTTCAGATTCTGAGAAAGGCCTAGTACAGGGAGTGCTGGAACCTTGCAGAGCATTTGAATATGGAGGCGGAAGAATGGACATGCGGAGAGATTTCGTGACGCGGGACGGCAGATCGGCTGAAGGGTTGCATTAGCACGAGCGACTAGCAAGGCCCTGTCGTTGCAGGTCACAAGGTACGGTGAAAGGGGGATAGCTTACCGAAAATACCTGTGAGGGCTATGGTCGTTCAAATAAATCGTAATATGGTGATTATGCGCTTGAGAGCTGGTTTCAGACCAAGCCCGAGAGTTCGATGAACACTGTAAACATCATGTTAAAGTGGAGAAAATACGTTAATAAAAACATGTGAATACCTTTGTATTACCATTGATATTGTGGGCAACAACGCATGCATGCATTTAACTACGGTCAACTAATGCCGACTTCGTGAGATAGTCGGATTTCGGCAGCAACAACCAACACCTCAAGTAATCGAGCAATCGAGTAATCGAGTAGAAATCATGTTCACAAGTTTTTGGAAAAAAAAGGAAATAGTATTATGTGCTGTAAAGACTAGTACTTCAGAGAGCTTGCAGTATCTCATTTAACGGTTTATACTAAATGGCCAAGGCAAATGCCACTTTTTAGTGTTTCATCAAATCCTGATTCCTGGTTAGCATTTTAATCCCTTGTCACGAGCAACTCATTACGTTTAAAATATAAATAAGGATTCATACCAGCGGTCGATTATGGATTTTTTAAGTATAAAAAAATATATATTAAAAAGTTTTCCTGGTCAAGCAAAAGGCAAATGATGCTCCAAATTTACTATCGTCAACGCTAACTTTCGGCCATTTCGAAGATAATTCTAATTCAACAAATCATTTTTTTAATGAACCAACATGTACATGGCCTGGCAAAGTCAACTAACTGAGAAAGAGCACAGTGATAAGGTAAATTATAGGTATATTCCTGTAGACTAAAGATAGCAACTGATGAAGTAGGTTGAAGAAAGTAGATAGGATTAACCTGGCATAAAATAAAATAAAAACAGGATATTAATAGGCAATGTAAAAAATATGGAATTAAAAATTATAATATTTAGCTAAGGAAATGTCATACAGAACTATTTTTTAATATAAATAAACACGCAAGGCCTAAATATGTTTCACCGCTATTAAGGTCTCGTCTGAGACCAAACAAAGCTGAGACGATTTCCAAATATAAAACAGAAGAAACTCATAAAACGGGCAAGGTTTCACCGATGAGCAATATTCTTGAGACGCAAGCAAAGATGTGAATTTCATACCACCTTATGGAGGAACCCGGACATTACGAGAAATTTAGGTGGAAGTTCCGCCAAAATTTAGCATTACACAGCTTGTATAGGTACAACAGAACGGAAGAGATGAGGAGAAAAACCTAATTTTTACATTGTGCCACCAAGTGCATTCCAATAGTCATCCGTCTATCCAGGGCAAAAAGAGAATAAAATGTGAACTGCGCAATTAAATAGCAACTGAGGATGAGAGATTACCAGAAGACGTCGAGGAGCGAGGCAATGGAAAATAAAGACATTTACTCTAAATATGGATGAGGGAAAACACTGAATATAGCGCAGATGGAGATGGAGTTTTAGTGGAAATTGATAAATCATTCCCGTATTCCAAGAGCCGTGCGTCTCCCATTCCATCCCCCCACAAGAGGACAAAGGGGAGACGGCGATACACAAACACTGGATAGGGGAGGTGGAGAGTAATAGTCGAGGGTGATTTAGACAACGGGGGAGGGATGAAGCGTGGGAGCGGGAGGAGGTGGGTGTTGGGGATGTCGGGTACAGCGGGAGTTCCTCGCCAGAGAGCCGCACGGGGGGGGCGCAGGGCGTCATATCTCACTGTCGGACGCCAAACCATTCATTTCCCCGGTGCTCACAGCCACTCACTCAGCCTCCCTAACACGCTCCCCTCATACACTCTTCCATCATTTAATACAGCAAAACCATTCAACTTTTCCATGCACTTTAATCGCGCGCACTCCTTTAAAAGCGAATCCGCGTATGTGAGAGGTCACGGGTCAGAGATTTATAACGAGGGCGGAAAGATGTGCCACCTGAAAAAGTATTTAAGGCGGGCTCGTAAAGTATACATTTTTTCTTTTGACCTCTGCTGGAATTTATCGGCCTTCAGCAGCACTCGCACGCACTTTGAAAAGCCTTGTTTCCGCCACCTTTGAAACACAAAACGCCGCGGAAACTTTGCAGCGAATCCGGACGAAAAGGTACCCAACGCGGGAGTTCAAAGAGCAGGCGAGAGGGCGAACCACCTCGGGCGGAATTCAAAAAACTACGCAGCCTCGCGAAAATCTAAAACATCCAAGTCGCTCAGTTTACGTGCACGTCCGCTCAAACGGGGACTAATTACCGCAATCCAATCCCTTCGAATCATTCCTCTAGCTCCACTCGACGTGTCCCGTGCCCCGCCGCCGCTCGGTATATTTTGAGATAGATTGGCACTTGCGCCACCACTCCATAACGCGGAGTGCTTCACTGACACGCATCAATTTCCCATTTCAGCCCATAAAATATCCATATTATTCCATTTATCTTCTAAAGATTACCTTCCATTTCGCCCTGAAATATTCACTCTCTCTCTCTGCGTCATTTTCACCGTCGCTCCTCCTCCTCTTAGCCTACACTTTCGCCCTTCCTTAAATCTCCCTTCGACTTCCGCCGAAACCCCTGTAGCCACACGCTCTCCCTCCTCTCATTCTCCCAATCATCTCCCCATTCCTCCGCCGAGACACTCTTCCATTCCTTCCTCCGCTCCACCTGTCTCCGACATTCTTCCTCTCTCATACGTTCCGTCACCTCCATCCTCATCTATCTTTCTCGTTCCACCGCTTGCTCTCTTTACGCTGCCTTCCTCGCTCAAATCCACATCACCTCTACTTCGCAAACCCACCCACAATCCGCCGCGGCCTTCCCCCCCACTCGCACCCTCGCCGATTTTCCATCCAATCTTGGATGATAGGAGCGGAGGTGGGAGTTGTTTGAGCGATGGCATTCCGCGATGCTATTCCGGATTCAATTCCCATCTAAGAGGAGGATTTTCAACTTGAAACCTTCCAAAACATAAATGTTTTTCCTCCCGCTGCGTGGAAAAAGATGGGCGGGCGAGAGAAGCAGCATCGTTCCCCGCCTCATCTCGCTTTGGCCCCTCTTCATAATGGGGTCGACCTCCACAGGAAGAGGGGTAAGGGACCTCCAAGGTAAAGGCGGGGGGGGGGGGGCTAGATGCCGCTGGTTCAAGGATTCGCCCATGAAAATACCATCAAGAAAACAATTTTTCCTTCACGTAGAAATCCACATCCTCTCTCACTGCTTTCCTCATCCCTTTGCTAACCCTAAACCAATGTGTGAACCCACCTCCCATTTCAACCTCTCATCCAGATCTCTAACCTTTTCCTCACTTTATTGCTCACCGAGATATTTGACAAGTCAAAAGACATGGAGATTAGACCCAGAATGAACTCAGCTGACCCAGTGGTGAACTCAGGACTCAAGTGGTGACTTGAAGTCACCACCCTCATTAGTACTCGTTAAATCCTGATAAGTGAAATGAAGAAAGTCAAATTCATTAGAACAAGTGAAATGAAAACAACAACGGGACGAAGCTCATTAATTATTACTGCTGATGTATATAGAAGAATGGCAAAATGTTAATTTGCTCATTTTGACTTGAAACTTTGCGAATATGTCTCCAGCAATCATCTATCCATTGCTTTGAAATTAATGGTGAATAAAAGTACAAAAACAAGACGCTTCGGATACAGCAAAAAATGGAATAACTCGACATCATCTTCCACAGGAAATAGAAATAATGCTTTTAAACAAGCCGGATTTAAATAAATAATGAAAAGCACCCAGAAAAAAGGTGACTTTGCCACCAGTATACAGGGTTTTTTAAAACATTTCTGAATATTATTTCTTGCCATGAGACTGCGTTCATCGACTTGAAAAACAAATGTTGCAGAACAATTTACCACAAATATCGTAACAAACTTTTCAAGAAATCTAGCATGAATATGAGTGCACCTTAACCTGTTATCAGATATTACCAGGCACATTAGGGGTTAGACATACTACGAAAAATCAATTCTCTGGAAATTAGAAAAATATAATCAGGAGTACTTGGGAATTACTTGCAAATAAACATCAAATTTCTGCATAATCTGCATACACTATTCCCTCGGTCAAATAATTAAAGCTAAAATTTATAACGAATTATCCAAGTCTAATTTAAATAGAGTATTCCTGGACAAAGACATTACTTCAAAATTGGGAATCAAGCTTAACCACGCTCATCTAGGAGTGTCGTGGCTATACTGAGACAACTAAGCCATTATCATGGATAGAAATGAAATCGATAACTAAAAACATACATATGGATCTTATTTACTTGATGTGTGGGTGTGTCCGCGCGCGTGCGTATATATATGAATATATATTACTTGTGTGCGTCTATGTATATGTACATACATGTATTTGTATGTGTGTGCGTGTGTATATACATGTATGTATGTATGTATATATATATATATATATATATATATATATATATATATATATATATATATATATATATATATATATATAAATTATATTACATGATTTATGAAAATTTACATTTTAAGTTTTTCGTTTCATCTTTCTTGTGTTGACTTTCATCAAGTGAACTCTTTGAGTGAGTGTGTGTGTTAAAAATCTAGTCATCGATTTATATAAAATTTTAGACTGATATTTTTCTGAATAAAAATGATGTTCAAAGAAGCTTTTTCATATATTAATAGCCAAATTCTCTCCTCCTTATTGGGGGGAGAGAAAACAAAATTAACTGCATCAGCTGACTGGCAAAAATAAGCATGCCAGTAATTTTATCAAACATCACATGACTATAAAAAACGTTAAGTCTTAAAAGACATGAATGCAAGACAATTTTGAAAATTATCATGACTTGTATCAGGGCACCACCCACACCCTTCAATCTCCCTTGTACACATGCAAGCCGCAAGCCTTCGAGCGAACCGGGCTGCATATCTTCACGGGGAAGCGGCAGCTTGGCCTTCCCTATTAAAACCGTTACTCGCCAGGTGTGACTGAATGACTTGACTCTCAGTCAAACACTATTTCCACTCCGAGGCCAACCGAAATTCTAAGAGAGGGTGGCAATAGCTACAAACCAATACATAACTATCTTCAGCTAGAGTGTTCGCGTACGACATACGGAATTTAGCTACGGATTCGTAGCTAAAAAATGCCGGGTGGGTATGTTCCAGCTTTAATACCTAACATGATGATCTAAAAGTAAACTATTTAAGTATAATTGGGAAAATATCACAAGTAACACGCAGACAATTTCATACTGAAAAATCCCATTGGAGCCACATTGATGACATTCTACTTGTATTCGCTCCGCGTTACTTCTGAAATAATTTAATGCAGATAGACGCATTGGAGGGTAATGTAACCCTTTCTATGGAACACACACCCCACTTCTAACATTTGAAAATAAAATCTGGAGGACAATTTTGCAGACAAAAAAAATCAGTTCTATAAGTTTGAGCCTCTTTCACGTAACGCACAATGATTAGAACATAGAGGGCTTCAAGACTGAACAATGAAAGAGCTATTTTTGAAAATAAATAAAATGGATTTAGAAGTTGATGTCTCCCAAATTGGTTAATTAAACTAAGAAAATATTTTTTCAAATTTCGTAAGTGGTGTAACAACATGCGATCTTTGTTTTACAGAAACGCATGAATGAAATCGATATTTGATAGAGTGATAAAGAATGCAAAGGTTCTTCGGCATTGTATGTTACAGAGATGTTTGCATGGTTTCGACGCGATTAGCAAATCCCACGAAAACGCTTTAATTTTCGGCGATGTAAATGACACAGTGAAAACTTTGCCTAAAACATAAAGAAAACAACACGCATCCTCTCCACTGTTTTATTTTCATTAACATCCCCGCGAGGTTTTCATAAGACAGCATTAAATTATTCATATATGCAAACCTCAACCTTTGAGTATAAAGACGAAAGAGACAACATTTGAACACCGATCTTGGAGTCGCTCCACGCTTTCCAATTTCAATGCATGAAACGAAAAACCTACCTTTGACTTCCAGAAAAATGTCTGACGCAAGGTATAGGTAACGTTTTCCAATTGAAATAGGATACCACGCATAAAATAGGAAGAACACTACAAACATTGTAAGGATGCTCTGTTTGAACAAGCAAATTCGGAAAAATACATCACAGCCTTTCCGAAGTCGGAAATACGAATTCAAGTGATAAAATATACTCAACCAGAGGAATAAAATGCAAATATACACCGTCGAAAAAGAGAATGGAAATAGGTAACGTCTAACTTTCTCTTTTTAATTTTGTACGAGCTTTTATACAAAGTTTAGGACGAGTACTTTGACTTCTACCTCCTCTAAAATTGAAGATGGACTTTGCAATCATCTAAAAATAAGCTTAGTGACAGCGATGCTGTAAAGTTTTGCATCAAGGTAATCTTTTCAATTCAATTAGTTAAATTAATGCATATAGGTAGTAGAGTATTCTTAGACTTCAATTCATGTATGTAAGAAAACTGCATTTAAGGACGAGCCTAACGGTCCCTATAGATGCGGGTCTTTGTGACACTGGTCACTTTGGTCACCTTCAATACGCTCTCTTCTGTCTTCCATACGCCGATGCGAGACCAGAACAACACGAGTAAATGCTCAGCCTATGTATGCGTATTAGCAGAGATGCAAAGTTTTACATCGCGATTTACGATGCAGAAGACAAAATATAATGCTAGAAAGTGCTTGAAAGTGGGCCCTTAGGCAAAGTAACTCTACACCGGAGCATCGAGTCCACCAGCACTTCAGTTTGCCCTCCAATATTCCTGTTTACTTTCGGAAAATGGTTTTCAGATTACGTAAACACTCCGTTGAAATCTCGGAGCACAAATGAATTCGACAAGAGAAACAGGGGATGCAAACATGGATGGTTGTTTTTCAATTTTTATCAAATTTACCTAGCGTTAAGGTGGCAGAAAAGTGACATAAGGTTTGACATGTTCCAAATTAATGCAACGTCACATTTAAGTAGCTTTGAATCTATTCAAAAATACAATATTCACATTGACTAACTCTGGATGAAAAAAATGAGGGTGAAGCCTTTAAGATCGAAAAAATTGAAATTAGACCATCGAAACGAGGCGAATAACATTGAAGCACGACCTTAATGTATCACTACATATTTATTTATAGCATGGGGGCAAAAACATTCCAGTGCGTAGACTCCAATGGTTATTGCTGCAATTTACACCAATGTTCATTTTTCTATGTACCTCACAGGAAGTCAAGAGTTAACATTTACGCATTTGTCTAGCCGAGTTTACACGTGGTGATAATTTAAAAAACCTGTTCTGCTTTTTGCTCATGATGAATTTGCGAGTTAACAAAGCTGTACAAAGAAAACAAAGTGTATTTAGTAATTTATTTTACCAACGCTATAGGCTGAAATGTCTGGAATAGGGGGATCCAATTAAAAATCTCACCGGCATTAGAGAAACTACTTAACGGGACTCCTTACTTCCAGCAAAACCAACGCCACATAGCAGCCAGTTCCAGTAATTACAATGCTACGCATGGGCTTTAGTTATCATGGCTGCATTAGATCGAGCCATTTAATATAGCTACTGGCATCAAATTTGCCACATAAATTTATATAGGCTACCACTCACATTATAAAATTCTTCCACAAATGAGCAGAACACAAGCACCGTCTAAATTGAGTAATAATGATTAAAACATTACAATGTAGGCCCTACGGTCTCAAAACTTAATGTCGCAGCGAAGTTATATCAGTATGATATTACATTATCATGTTCCATAAACTGTAGCAAGGAAGCAATTGTAAACATTCATTTTGTAAATTGGTTTATTTTTCATAAATGGCATTAAACAGAGGCACAAGAAGTTTCTGTCAAAGAAAATTAGTCCGGTATCCGTCCAAAGGCAAACGGCCTGCTCCCCTCATGGCCAGACTTCTCAAGTCGAAAAAGAAAACGCCCAAGAGCTAGAGCACGTAATCAGCCTCTAACACAGTCTCGTGAGTAAGTGTAAGCCTATCCTCTCATTTACACGAAAGAGGCAGCTAACAAAATTTATCCAAAAACTCGTAATTCACTCAATTTTCCCAAAGTCCCCGACCCAATCTTACCTTCTCTCCTTTGGCCTCCCCGACTACTCTTCCACCCCGAACATACACTCTCTCTCTCTCTCTCTCTCCTACGCCACGTTAAACCTTTCCCGCCCCCGGCGACCACCAGCAACCCACCCCAGCATTCCCTCCCTCCGACACATCTTCCAACGTGGCCCACTACCCCACCCTCCCCCATACCCACTCCCCAGCCCCCTCTCCACGCCCCCATCCCCCCGGTGTCCCTAGCCGCCCCTTCCCTCGCCCACTCCCGCCCGGGGTGAGACTGCTCTCTTCACAACTTTCCGTCCCTGCATCGCCACCCACCCACCTCCTCTCCCCAACCGACTCCTCCCCGCCTCCACCACTACATCTCTCTCTTCCCTCACCCAGGGTTCCCTCCTCCCCCTCAAGCTACGGAGTGTGCCCCCGGGGAACTTCAACTTAGCGTCCAAACCCTTCGAAAAACACTCCCAGAGGCACACTCGCTGGTGAAACATTCAGTGTTTTCGGGGCAAAGGGGGCGGAGGAGGCGAAGGAGTCGGCACGGAGGGAATCTAGGCGTCCCCTTTTGCTTTTGCTGCGACGGATTTGATCCAAAAAGGACGACGGAAATCCCTCTCCACCTTATTCCACGGGGCACAGAAGGAGACCCCGGAGCGGGGGGAAAGAGGGGCCGAGACGGAAGGAGACGCAGACTTGCTTTTAAGGGTTACTGCTTAAAGTTTTAACGAACCAAAGTAACATCGCATCACCTTACTCAACCATGTAAAAGGGGAAGTCACAAACAAACGAGCGCACGCCCCCGCACGCATGCAACCGGAATCCGACGAAGTTATGCGTAGAGTATACGGCCATATTACGCACGCATTTGGCATAGTCAAGACAGAAATAGAAATGAGACAAGCTAGGAAACGCACAGCGCTTCAAGTGATTCGTGAGCATAAGATGAAGTTCTCAGGAAACTTGAGCAAACACATAAATATCGTTCAAGAGTTCATTACTTCTGAAAATAGATGTTTAACAGAGCACAAAAGAGAAAATCCTTTCGAATCAAAAATATATGCAAATAAAGAACAGATTTTACTCTGGTTACAACTCCCGGAGTAGCATGTGCGCTTTGTTTAAGAAAAATAATGCTTTTTGCCCCAACCACATAATAAATACGCTTAAGTTACATTAAATGTTGATATTTTTCAGGAATCTGTTAGTTGAACATCATACTTTATGCATGTAATTTTCCATCTGTAATGGAAATAAGTTTTGAATGGGAAAACTTTAGCATAGGAAAAAGGATATGTACGCATTACGAGAAGAAGGTAGTGCAAGGCGACAGGATTAGGCAATATGAAGGACTGGCGTTAATGTAATATAACACCATGGCTTTAAGGAACGTCACACATGGAAATAATTACAGGTGATGACGAAGATTTTTTCAGAATCAAAATTCGATATGCTGAGCGAGGAGAAATCTGGGGGGAATATACTTTACAAAGCCATTATCGTATGGAATACAGGCAACAAGAGGTCAGACAGCTCGAGTAAAACGTGGACTTACGCATGGTTAAAAGTGGATACAGTTTTACTTTAATGTGATTAAGATATATTGACATTTGGGTCGTTTTTTGATGATTTATAGATGCACCATGGTTTTCTGTTGGAATTTCAGTACCGTTTCACATATGAGGACTTCAATACAAACTAGAAACAACTTTACAAGGCTCACTTAAATGCTAAGTAAGCGCCGACAGTTAACATTGGTAATTACAAAGGGCAAACCACAGTAATCATGAGCGGGAAAGATCATCAATGAACCATACGTCATACAGGATACAATACG
Organism: Hetaerina americana; assembly: GCF_022747635.1. Classification (NCBI taxonomy): domain Eukaryota; kingdom Metazoa; phylum Arthropoda; class Insecta; order Odonata; family Calopterygidae; genus Hetaerina; species Hetaerina americana. The sequence goes on along the minus strand of NW_027287084.1, from coordinate 1,207,990 downwards.
CAAGCCAAATATGCATCTGCATAATGAAAGCGCGATACAACTTCACCGTCCATGCAAACCCTAATTGCCATCCAATAAAGTTACAAAGTTATTACGTATAGGCCCGTAAGAGTAACGCATTGAGAGCCGAGCTCACGTCGCATGCAAGTGACTTCAGCAATTTCAAATGATAAATATCGGCTTGAAATATGAATAAAACCCGTAAGGAAGTCATAATTTATTATTTATGTAATATACCCTGAAATTATGAAATCGTAATTTTGAACATCGGAATAATAATTATAAAACGTAAAACAAAGTCTAAAAATATGAATATGAAGGTCACTCCTTTCAAATCGGATTTTCATTTAACGTCATGAACCGCGGCACATGATGAGCTTTCAAAACGACGATTTCAAATGTCATAAAAATATCATGACACCGAAGGGCATATTAATTAATTCACGACCCTTTTAACTTGGAAAAAACCGAAAAGCTGAGAGATATCAAGCAAGCATAGCAAGATGGAGTGAACTGCTGTATATCCGAGATTTAAAGGACGGAAAGCACTCATCAAACGCTAGAAAGGAGGGGAAGCACATTTCTTCATTTGCATATTTGCGGAGGATTGCCATGGCGAATATTGGCATACATTTATAAGGAATATGGGTTACGCTGATATCCATTTTCAGAGCAAACATTTTCAGTAGTTATGAATGTAAATTAGGAAATAATTGGCATCCTTGTTTCATACAGCGCCTATTAAATCCTTAACGATCATTTGCTGTTTGAAGTAACCAAAAGGTTTGCCAAAGCTAACGAATTGGACTGTGGATTTACTTAACGACGAGGAATACAGGAAGTCTATGGAAGCCGAAAGAAAAAAATGCAATGAAAGGCCAACATTCGCATCAAAGATTAACACGCTAAATACAGTTAAGAGAGGAATTCTTATTTTGGTTGTAATAACAATTTAACTACGATTATGGCGATTGACTGCTACGAAGTAGTCCCTCTAGTTATTCCCAAACATCTGTGGCATGTTTTAGTGGTACATGACTATCTGTCGTAGGAAATAGATCAAAAATGTAAACAATAACCTGGGTAATCCGAATGAAATTCTTTCATTTATTAGAAATGTTTAATGCATCAAAGGCTATTTATTCAATCATTTGCTCTTGCGTCACGAAAAAATGTTGTTTTCTTATGTCTTTAAGTTAAAACTAAGCCCTTGGAAAACGAGAGCATTAGGCTCCAATTATTTCACACGCAAAATAATTTTGAATGAAAATACTTGGATAAAAAATGAGGGGAATAAAAAATATGATGAGGAATTTACGCTTAACCTAACACTTCCACCAAATGTCTAAAGACGCAAGTTATTCGGAAGTAATTACATAGAATTTAGAGAAGAAGGGATTTCCAATATTCTAAAATGTTACTGTTCTTCTAGTCAAATTGTTTTTCAAAATTTATTTCTGTTGTCATCAAAATAAATAGGAATTAAGACACCCATAATGAGGTTTGGTCAATTTCCTTTTAGAGAACAGTTAATATGAGATCAGGAAAGGTGAATTAAATTTTACCTGATTCGAATAAAATTGTATATATAAATGCACATGATATTCCGGAAGTTGGTTTCAAAGGTGAGGGAATTCAGAATATGGTGGCCAGTTGCTATTCCTCCTGCGGTTTCTTGTAACTCTGGCATTCTAAAAATCAGTCTTGGGAGAATCCCAGTACAAAATCACCTGGATTTGCACATAGGTCTTCGGCCCGTAGGCTAAGGTTCCGTCAATGAGACTAGATCGTTTGTAAAATAAAACAATAAAAATATAGATGAGATTCCCCATTTTCTACGTTACGAATGCCGATTTTATATTCTACTTTCAGAAAATCAGTCGTAACTACTGAAATAAAAAACATTTTTAATATTCATTTCATGTTCCTTAATTTATATGAATTCATCATCCTTCAGAGTGATGACCTTCTTCAGAAAGATGTGTTCGGGAATACGAGCACGATAGATCAAATCTTCTCAGCCAAAATTAGGTGAGTACTCGCCAAACATTAGCGTATTGCAATATAGAAGTTTACCTCAGACATGAACTTCACTTAATAGCTTTCGACGACGTAAAAATGTTCATTTAATTGCGCTTCAAAGTAAAAATCAACGTCAGAATTAAAGACTACGAAATAAACAGTAATACAGTCAAAATCACAGAATTCGTGCTTCATGGACATTTTAAAATTCGCGGCTATGTTCTCTTCCAAAACTATCCTATTTCCAATTAATATAAGAAGGTGTAAAATAGTCTCTAACATCATAAAATGTCGTCTATTTTAGCACCCGCTGCTGGCATTAGTGGAGGGATCAGGGCGGGTATAAAATTATTTAAGCGCCATACGGAGCGAGAGAATTGATGAAAAATATCTTTAACTGAAATCTATAATACAGGTGAAGTATCATACCATCACATACTGTCTCGTAACACTGGCTCCATATATTCAAATGCAGCCACATATGCCGTATACATAAGGAGAGATGACGCAGAAGGTATCTTCTCTCCTTAGATCTTAAATAAAAACTTCCCGAGGTTACTTCAGTGGCATCAACCATGTAACTCATTTACGCTGAGCAACCACAACGGATATGTGTTCGGATTCCATTGCCACGCCGTAACAAAAAAAAACACTAACTTTTGATATCTTATTATAACTTTTGATACCTTATTCAACTATCCTGGGTGATGCAGTTCTGGATTTTTTCTGATTCTTAATTCATGGAATTTCCTTGTCTTCCGCTAATTATAAATACCCAAATTACAATTTTTCTAGCTTTCTCATTGTCATTACTGAATACGATATAAACATTAATCCATTAATTCAAAACCCATAAAGGACTGGGGCATGAGACGGAGTTGCGGAAGGAGCTGATACCAACAAATACATACATTTACACTGCGGTGTGTTTTAAACAGTCACAAAGAGATGCTTAGGTTCAGAGTTAGTAGCGTGTCTGTCAGCAGACGCCAACTGCTACACCTTATCCACTGTTTTTTTCCATTCGATTATTATTATACGATACAATTTTACCAGGATAGATTTTTTACACTACTGCATATTTTATTGCAAGTTTCTCAAGAGTCACCACTGTTTGCAAAGTACCACTTGACTATAGAACTGGGCCGTGCAGTATCCACGGAAAAGGGATGCATCTCAGCTTTCAGAAATATTCTCAAGTCCCCGATCCATACAATCGTGACGTTTACGAGTCGTCATATAGATTGAGTACGGTCCAATAAATTGTTAAATGAAATAGCTTTAACATTTGGTATTGTATATGAAAGAAATTAACGAAATTTTCTTCCATTAAACTTTCAAGTTGCATTTCCAGGCTGGGTTATTGCATGTGTGTGCGACATATTGGTAGGCAACTTATATTAATGCTAGTAATATGCAGCGGACTACGAAGTAAATGTTTAAACATTAAGCTGTACGACAGAATGAAATTAAACAATTTTGAAACTATTAAACCAAATAGTATTTTGGACTCAAATCATATTACAACTGTATCTTTAGAGGATGTTAATCGTAGACATTATTTCAAGGTATTTCAATTGATCCCTGGATTTCCACGGCTATCAGATATGTCAGTAGAAGCCCTATGTAAACATAATCAAAGTGGAATACGGACCTCGGTCCTGGTACTTCCTGCGACCCACCGGACTAACATGGCCAACGAGCAGCGCTTGCCTGAAGCGACTAAGCGAAGTTCTTTTTTTTATTTTGAGTCACACGAATGATGGCCTGGGATAACCAAAAGTGACCCGAAGTAAGTGAAATTTATTGGAGGGGAACAAAAAAAAAGACTACTACGGGGATTTTACCCCACGAACAAGTGATGTGCAAGGCATTAAACTCTGATGCGGGACTAATAGAGATCAAAAGACGTTCCACCTCTTGATCCTAACGACCTGAGAGGTTTCGGAGAGACGATAACCCTCAAACCTGCTATTGCACCTAAATTTCTAATTACCTCCTACCTTCGCTGGAGTGGTTTACACCACTCTCAAACTCCCGCCAAAGTAATTCAGCGGCCAATCATTATCGGGGCGGATTTGGCGAAACTTTAGTGGGGGCGTCCCGGAAGGTGAAAAAGGTGGAAGGAAGAAGGGGGATATGAGCATGAGCAGGAATACCCGGAGGGGTGAGAGAGTGGGAGCGATGGGTGAGTAAATCCATATGATTAAAGCAAGGTCACGCTTTCCGCTCTCGCAGGCAATAACGTTCGAACGGGGAGAGAGAGAGAACTGGATGTGCAGTCAACGGGGGAAGGGAACGCGTATGCGGGAGATGTGTGGCGCGGAGATAGGGGATGGTTGAAAGGGGTGCGGGGGCGAATGTAAATGGCCTCGTGCGTGGGCGGTAAGAGGGTGCATGCATCCAGGGGTTTTTTTTAGAAGGCGAGGGGTGAACGGTGCAGAGGGTGCGGCGATGGGGAGATGATGAGAGTGTGGGGTGTCGGGGGTGAGTTGGATGGGCGGGGGGATTGGATACTGGGAATAGTGGGAGAGGGTGAGAGAGGCAGAGGAGAGGGAGGAACGTGGAAGGCAGAGGCAGGACGCATAGGAAGCTGCTCATTGCGGTAGAGACCAACAGCAGATAAAATACCGCAATTTAACGGCGGTTATTAAATGCCCGAGGCGCCATAGATGCGAATCTTTTTTTACGAATTCGGTATCCAGGCAAACCGTTGAGTTGGAGTAAATGGTTTTATTGGGACGAGGACGAACATGCAACATGAAATTGAAGTGAGAGGACTCGTGCGTTTACCCCCCGACGCACGCAACCGCGATTATGCACCACATTTGACTCTTATAAGCGTTTCCAATGCGTCAGTAATTTTCAGAGCATGTCCATCTTTTCCCATAAAATAAGACGAATTGTTCCCATGGGTCTAAGGTACTGCATTTTCTATGGAAGGATCTACTCTGTTCGTTCCGCTAGGAGAGATCTCCGGTTAAACTTCGAACTACGACCCGAATGCGATGGTAACATAAGTCGGATTCAGATAACTTTGGTGGTGTTCTAGTGGGTGGAGCGTTTGGCCGTTGTGAAGTGATCCTAGGTTCAATTCAGGGTGATTCATTTACACGCCTCCAGCTAAATGCAGAATGTTTATCTTTCTGGACACCATGGGCGAGAACTTATGCCGTCCGTGACATAAGGATAGGAATTGTTCCCAACCGTGAGTACGTTATTTTTTGCACGCTGTAGGGCTTACCACGAGGAGAACTTCATCGTCACACAATCAGCTCACTCATACGTAGGTTTATGGAATAGAAAAATAAACTCTATTGCTGCGCAAAATGAACATCACATCTGCATTCATGGGACATTAAACTACTGCAACTGCGAGCGAATAAGAAATGACGATGCGTGCATCGAAAATATACTATATCCTTGAAAAAAATTTGAAATACATAAAGATTAATAATTAAAAATCTAATCCCAATCTTTACACTAGATACCTCTGGGCCATTAAACATACTATGACCAGACAGCAAGGCACACAAGGTAAGACTTTAGGTAAGGTCAGTCCTAATTTTCAACTGAGAATATATTAATTTCGCCATAGTTCTGTTTTTTAGAGGGATGTTTTAAGGATCACTATTATATGTTTATGAACGTACACATAACAAAATAACAATGAAAACGTTTCCATTTTTAATTAAATACTTCATCTAAAATGCACTTACGCTACAAAAAATAGCACCCATAAAACATTATGCACACCGGCATTAGTTTTAAAATTAAATCGACAATAGTTACAGTAGTTACGACACAAATTGTGCATTGTGAAACAAATTTACAATATCTCATTACAGACGTCGCCGTCGTCTTCACAGTTAGAGTTACGTAAATAATTTTAACTTCAAAAGAACGCACGACAACAGTCGAACATAAAATGCAATGTTTAAAAGAATAGTTTTTAAAAGAGTTTGATATTTAGACCTCATATTCCTTCTCAAAATTGAAATAATGAAAATAATACCATCACTGCAGATTTTTAAATGCAATCATTACTCATCTTGGTTTTGACATATTTTAATTGGACTAAAAAACATAAATGACATTATTCGAAAGGGAACTACTTCGAATGCAAATCTCAGCGAAATGATAACAGCATTAAAAGGCAGAATAAATCATTGTAAATCTAACTTATATAAGGAAACATTAATAATTCAGGACGTAACGGGTGCAAAATTTTACGGTCAATTTTTGACTCCTCACGACTTAAAGGAATCCTATTTGAATTAAAATGATACAGATAATTCAATTGAAAATAGCTGAAACCGAGCTTATTTTCGTTATTATACTTCTCAAAAGTGACTGCAGTGCACGTAATTAGGAAAATTGTTGGTACACTTAACTTTTGTTTACAAAATTTCAGATTATCTAATGATTCCCAATATCTGAGATCGTGAGTCATTCACCCTACCAACTGATAGCATAAATAATTGAGTTAATACCTCAAGACCTGAAAGATGCACAAGGAAGCTTAACATCAGCATCCCAAAAATTAACAATACGTTACGATAGGCCTTAAAAGGTTTTGGGCATAATTTGTTGTTATAGTGCTTCACTTTTTAATGGTATCCCATTGAATACGCAGGATCTGGATGAGAAGAAGTCACCACTATCCTAAATAGCGCCCTATAAAAGGTCGAATCTATTAATCGTTCGGCCTTGCCTACGCTCTCTAAAGCAATGTATTACACACAATCATAAAGTACAGGACGTATAATTCTGCATTTCATAAAATTTTTAACGCAGCTACGCCGTTCCGTATTTCCCGGGTGCCTCGGGAAACGCGGAGCGCACAATTTGACGATCGTGGCCATAAAGAATATCGTCCTCCTCCTTCGGCGATTACTTCTCCTTATCTCTCTCTCAGGCGCCCGGATAAACGACGCCCGGACGTCGTTGAGCTGCGTAATGAAAAATCACATCTCTTGCCTCCCTCCCTGGAACAGACTCGAAATCCCTCCCCTTTCCACCCGAGACTCCCTGAACCCCCCCCCCAAATCCCCTCGCACCTTTTTTTCTTCTCTCCTCAACTCCTCCGTCTCCTCCCCGCGGAGCATCGCCCGACTCACGGCACCAACCGACCTCCCCGCCCATCCCTCACACGGCCTCACCTCCGTGAAACCCTTTTTCCTCTTTAAGTCCCCTCCTCTAACCATCCTTCCTTCCTCCTCCCCCATGGCTTTTTTTATCCCGGAGTACGGCCCGCCACCCTCCTCCGTTCCCTTTCTGTCCAAGGTTTTACTCCACAGAACCCCTTTCCACGCAGCGTCCCAAGCTTCCCCCAAATCACAATCCCACCCCTTTACCCCCACGCCCTCCTCCTCCCCCTGATCCAATCTTCTGTTTCGACCGCCCACGGCTTCCCGCACGGCCTCTCTCTCTCTCCAATCTCCGCTCCCAAACCCCGTCACTCCCCGAAATTTCCTCTGAGCCACTCTTTTGTGTCCTCATACCCGTCTGCATTACCCAATTCCTCCTCCCCACCCTCGCGTCCATTTCCAAGCAAATTCCTCACTCGCTCCCGCGGCCTATTTTTTCCGCCTCTTCGGACCTCCTGTTGACACGTAAGCATGCAGGGATCGAAAAGTGGCAAAGCCCCTCGAGAACACGGAGACAGCGAACCAGACGATGGTCTTTAGAAAGGTACACGACAGTCGAGTTTACATCAGACATTCGAGAAAATACTTGAGATTCACATATCGCACTACATGGGCAGACTAGCCCAGCCGGATATAACGAGCTAAAATAAATGAGACTTTTGAAATGAAATTTAATTGATCCTAACTCCTACAAACAATGCACACTCACAGCAGAAATCAGGTCATATACCCATAATCGAGTCACTTTAACCAGCCTTTTACACTACTTAAAAGTTTATTAAACTATTTCATATCTTCAAATCCATCACTAAAGGCTAACATTTTTGCGCTATCTTTATGGGCACAGGTATGCTGAGGCTTGATGACAAGTAAACACTTAAACCTCGCCACAAGGAGTTAAGCTCTCACATTTTCTAAGTCAAGGCTCTATGCTCCGTTTCGTACGCCGCATTCACATCGAACTGAAATTCACGGCTCTATTAAATCAATAAGTTTTTCAACCGCGGGGAAAATTGAACGCTTGGAAGCAATCTATCTTACTTTTCCCTCTTATCTAGTACACTACACTCAAGGATTCAAGGAAGATTGGCCAGGTCACCTTGATGAGTACGTGTCCCCGAATCATGTACCGTTCGTGAGGTCGAAAACTCGCATCCAGTATGGACGTTTCACGATTTAGATAAAGCCGTGATAATAAAAGGGAAATACCTTCACAGAGGGCACATCTATGGCACACCTCTGCCATTATTAGGCATACTTATGGCAAAGGAACACTTATGGCAAAATGGATATAAACATGAATGTGAAACTATAAATTCCCTATTTAACCGCTGAAAGCCTACGTAAGTCAAAAACAACTGATGGTAAAGACAAAGAGTGCGAACATAGGTGTCTTGGATGGCAGCAAGTGCTTGAAGTAATTCGACGAAAGAATTATAACAGCCGCGACGTGCACCGCGAGTTAAAAAGATTTTCCAATGAACTTTTAAAGAGAAAGCACTAATGTTCGTGAAACGAACTGTTTCAGCATTTGTGTATTAATGAAAGGTTGCACGCGGTAGCTTATATTCACAGCTATATTTAAAAAATTCAACAAGCACAGTTTCGTAACGGTTGTGAATAAAAAGGTGCCAATTAACTCAAGCCTTTGCAGACGCCGTGTTGGCCTCATTATAACCTCGCCTACCATGCTCCCTTTTCACCTACTTCTACCGTTCCCTTCCCCAGACCCTTTCTGTTTTTTCTCCCTTGTACCACTTCTCACGTTCCTCACGATCCTGTCTCTCATCTCTGCCTCTCCGCCGTCCGTCCACCTCTACACTCTTCACACCCTTCCCTCACCCCCTCTATTAAACTCTTTCTACTCTCTGAAATAGAAAATTATATCAGCATGGCCTTTGCAAATATTCTAGAAACCTGATGTTAATAAAGAATGCTTAAAAATGCGGGAAATTTCATTGCGTTCTCGAAATGTTCATTTTCATTCTCAACAAAATCAATTTATCATATTCACTCATTAAGAAAGTAAACATTGTTCACTTTTTTAAATCCATTTTCCTTCATAATATCCCCATATTACTTTCCGACCAAAAATTAGAATTGATAGCCTAAACTGTTGCATAAAACAGCAGGTAATTTTTACACAGAAATTTACCAGAAGTCGCTTTTGTGTATTTGAATGACAATAGTGTTATTTTTAATGTAATTTATTCTGAAAGGATCCTGGAACAATTACATTCCATATTTTCCCTTTTCTCTTTCCAACGATGGAATCCACCTCGCCTCTAGACTCTTATTAAATCGCATTTTATCCGGTTCTTTTTCAAACAATGTCTCACAAGGTTTTCAGTCTGGCCATACGTTAGAGTTACTTCAACTTTTCATTTTCCTGCCCCTAGGGTTGTTTCTGTGCAACTGTTCACAGGTTCGTGCAGTTTTTTTAATTATCCTTTGAACTCGATCGTTCTAGAGTATTACATGTCTCTATAGAGGGTTTACTATAAGTAATGTTTCTTTGAGTTCACATGTAATTTAGAATTCGAGCTTGTTTTTATCCCTTCCCTTAGGAGTCTCTTCCCTTCTTGCGTTTCCCGAGGAAATCCCTGTAGCCCTGCACCTTGGATATCCGTCAGAAAATCGCTTTCACAAAATGCTGATGCTTTATTTATTACGTACTCCAGTTATTTTTTATTCTCAACAGTTCTTGTGTATTTTCAACAGAAGATGATCCGCTGAAAACTAAAGAATATAATCATTTGGCATGATGCCAGGGTACTTAAAGCGGAGAGGAAAACTGAAACTCCCTTAAAATTTTTAAAAAATCCTTGCGAATATAATGAAATAAATTCATATGTACACATTCGAGCTATCGAACTCTGCGACTTCTTCCTGTTCCCTCTCTCACTTAGTAATAAAACTATATCTAAAAGACACAACTACGTGATGGCTCGAATAAACCGCTACGTCAACAACGTTAAAATCCGCAGCTCTACTTACGCTTTACACAGCGGTCGATTTCCACTTAGCCAACGGCAACAAGCCGGTAAAACTGAAAACAGCCATGCATATATCTCGTGTGCGTGTGGCCCTCTTAGTCATCCGGACACGTTGCCAAAAGTAATGTTCAGCAAATTAATGGCGCGAAGGTGAAATCTTGCCTTCCGTTGGGCGAGTAGACTTCGGCCGCTTAAAGTCAAGGACCTCGGCGGTGAGACTTGAGTAAACGGCACGATGGGATCTGATAGCTTCAATTTTGCCCAAATTAAGTCAACTGCTAATCGCCCTCCCACCACCTGCTCCCACGGCTCCTCTTATTCCGCCCCCATACTAATATCCCTCATCAATTCTCATCTCATTTCCTACCACTCCCCTCCGATTAAAACAAGTCTCTCCTACCCCCCTTCCTGTTTCCCCACTTGCTACCAGAGTGTTTCACTCAGTTTTCATAATTCTTTTTTTTCTTCCGCCCCCGAATGCACAGGCGCTCAAAACCTTGCCCAACACCTGACCAAGTTCTCTGGTAACTCCACTCCCTTCCACTTCCATCTCTACAGACCGACCGAACGGCAAATCTCCTTCCTCCCACCCCCGCTGCTTTCTCATTTGCTCGCACGTGGAGGAGGGGACACAACTGGTGGGGGAGGGAGGATTGGGATGGCGGCGGGCAAGTGGGAGAAGAATAGGAGCGAGAGCGTGGGCATATAGGCGAATGGTCCGAGTGGATAACCGAGGCATTAAAATTTGACGCCCGGCACTAGCGCGCGGAGGGCCTCGCTGCTTTCGGCCGGAGGCGGTGGTTGAGAAATATGTGCTCCGCAGAGCTCTCGGGAACCCCGAGAGGCATCGGGGAGAGCCGGTGAGGGATTGAGGCTTAAGGGGGCGGGGTGTTGGGAAGGGTAGGAGAAAAGGGGGAGATAGGGAGGGAGAGAGAGGGAGGGACACTGACTGAGAGCGGGGCTTTGTGTGGTTTGTGTCCGGCCTCTCGCTTCACTTGATGGACGGCTCGTGGGTGGAAGCTAATGTCCTGGCCCCTCGGACCCTCCATTTCCCCTCATACGCCGGCCATCCCTCTCTCAACCCCCCTTCCGCCACTCTTCCATAACCTTCTCCTACCTACCACTCCCAGCTCCCTCCCCAACCTGATCACGACCGCCATCTTTCCCACTGCACAATTCTTTCCCGGTACGTCCCTCCCTCTCTCTATTTCTCGCCCTCTCTCCATCCCTATCAGCCTCCCGTAACTATCCCTACCCTCAACATCAGTGCCCTGCCTGACAAAGCCTCCTTCAGTCTTATCCCATCCCCCTCTCGCCCCACCTGTTTTTCATCTGCCCTACCACCCCTCACTCTCCCTCTCTATCAATCCTCCTAACCCCTCTGTTCCTCCTCCTTCTCCGACCAACCCACGTCCCCGACCTCACGGTTATTGCGACAATTCTCAGCACCACTTATGGAAATCGCATCTGGAATCACGATGTGTGATAACATAAGCCGGCTGATACCCCATGCGGGGGAACGTGTCGTTTCATGGGAAAAACAACGCTTAAAAATAAAGAAAAAAGAGGGATAACGCGCGTACCAACTCACTCACTACGAGTGAAGCCACACATGGGCGTTATTCCCAGTATTTCATTGCACACAAAAAATATACAATAACCGTTCTGTTCATCCAGCTGCAACCGACACGCACTTAACGTTTTTTATAAACTCTTTTCATCAGTAAAGACAAAATAGAAAATACAGTTACTTTTGAAAAAAACGTAACGCACTCTTTTTAAAGTCACTAAAATATTGATAACACTAATATTTATTTATAATTTACATTTCAACCCGTCTTCTGGAATATGTCACGAATAAAATATTTATAAGCAGATCTGACGAGGCGGAACTTAAGTCTTATCTCGAGTTGGTAAATCCCATTAACACTTAATTATTTTTATTTCATTCAAATTATTTTGTACTTTTAATTTACATCACTTCCAGAAGGTCTTTTCTCTCAAAACTTATTGAAAAGTACAAAAGAGCTTTTCGAACGTTATATCCACTTACCGCTTTATAGTTCGGATCAAATTTTTGAGACCATTCTCCCGAATAAATACGATTTGATTTCAATAAATCCTTCGCCAGATGTGCGCTTTCACTGCACGTTTTCAATCTCCCACGATAAGGGAAAAAGTTGGCGTTAAAAAAAGTTTTCACCCACCATTTGAATAAAAAGGGAAAATCTCTACGAGTTCTGATGTAATTCTGAACCATCAATTTTCACTATGGGCTTATGAAATCCGATTTTAGCAAGTTAAAACGTAGTGTTCCTATCTTCACAATAGGATTAACCCTACATTATTTGTCGTCCATAACATAGTCACACATATGGATAAATGCATTCCACAGTACACCTTTGCGATATCATTTACAAAAAAATAATGAATTGGGGAAAGAAGGAACGTTACATATAGGCCCTAATTCGAATGCAAAAGTATGCAATACATGACTGCATAATAAATCGTTTCGGGCTTGACAAGGAGGAATTCTTTCACCTTAATAGGATAGAAAAGAATAAAACTTCAATTAAAAACCGAATTTTATTCAACACGACCAGGGTTTCGACTTACAATTATTTGAGTACTATGCAAACAAATTTGGAAGTAGGAGAGGTTCTCCCTCCCCAACTTGCAGATGTGTATACATAGAGCTCGAAGAATCGTTTGTTCACCTGACGATGCTTTATGGTTCACTACGTCAAAGTATGGAATTGTTCAATAAAATTTAACTGGGAATAGCAATGCTTTTCTTCTTATTTCTTTCAACATGGCAGTAAGGAGGAAATTATAAAAGAGAGAGTTTCTTCATATAACTTAAAATAAGACTTTTTACTTAACTTGCTCTGTCAGGGAAGGCCATGACGGGTCCGACTGCCGGTATAATCTAACTACGTCCACGGCAATACGTGAGTTAAGTAACTTGGGAACGTAGCCATCGAGGTAAAAGTCTTTATCTTCACTGATGCTAATATAACAGACAATATTAAACAATAAAAATATAACGGCTGCACATACATGGTAAATTCGCCTGAAATTACATAACTAAATTTAATAATAATAAAGAGCGAATACGGAGTAACCTACGATATTTTTTATTAATGTCATCTTAGGGCCTCCAAAAAATAAGATCAAGCAACATAATTTGTAATGTATACAGTGTTATAAGGCCAACGTGTGCCATTTAAAAAATTGCTATATCTAGGGAATTGATGTTTCCCACGTCGCTTTAAATGTGATTAAATAAAACCACAGAACGTGTGAAAGGAATATCAATCCTACATCGCAGAAAATGGACGCTGCCAAAATATACGGAACCAGGACTCCAAACGGAGATAACGCGCTCCAATTCCCCACACGCCAATACTTGAATGACGAAAAAAAATGATCCTACGCTCTTCCACGGTAGCTACGGCACACGTACCCACTGATCGGATCCACGTCCATACCTGCGCAACCTCACTTCAATATTCTCCCATTTATTCACGTGTATATTTACCTAGCACCGAAGGGTCTTCTGAGACAAAATCTGGAAATTGATATGAGGAATAATTTGCATTCACTTCGCTAAAAAAATACGCTGAATTCAAATGACTGAAAAATATCGGAAGCCGAGAAATCATGTTTTTCTTTCAATATTGAAGTGAAGTAGAGCCTTCCAGATATTTAATCAGCAAACAGCCTTCTCGCAGTTTCGCTGGAGAAAAGGATATACGGTATATATTTTCCAGTGAACTGAGAAGAGCACTTCGACGTAGATTTCAATTAGGAAGCGATTCTATATCAACAGCTCTCAGTTTGAGTTCCAAGAATGATTTCGAAGATAAAATTTCTCTGTACAACCCCGAACTCATAAACGATACATTATAAATTTCCACTTAATGACATTTACCCCACTCACATTTCGATTGGGCCATATTTGGAAATTAACCACTAACTATAAAAAGTTAAACTACGTCACATCCACATGAGATTATAAAATAAACTACCTGCAATTAGGCAACAGTCAAGTCTGGTAAACGGCCAATCTTAAAATGCACCTACATACACACACAAGAAGAACAGATATGAGGCAAAATGCTCTTATATACAATGACACTTAAAGATTACCAATCGCACCTTTACCATCACACATGGGCTAGGTTCACACCATACATACAACGCTCCGTCCATCGCCGCATTCAGTCAATATTCACGCACTCTTCAACTTCAAATACCGTTCAAAATCACGCACCGTTAACACATCATTCACTTTTACAATACTTCTCACGCCGTCCACATCACGTACAGAACAATATTTTTAATAAGTACAATTGTATAATAATCACTGACCAATAAAGTTTATCACCCAGTGGTTGCTTTACACTTATTCTTAAAACTCCTATAATTGGATGGAAAGGGCTCACACAAACCTTACATTAAACAATAGTTCAGTTTAAACAAAACTTTTATTTCTCATTTATTTTTGTGTTCTCAATTCTATTTTAAAACTGGCTGTGTGATACATAACGTGACAACATAATTATTATTTTCGGTTAACATTTCAGGAGGAATCTGATTATAAATAAACCCATCTTACTCCTCAATCCTAAGCCCAATATTTAAAAACTCGACTTACTGAAACTCAAGCTATATTTTCGATGAATTGGCACACCAACCAACTCCACATTCTGCTTTCCTCGCCCTATTTCTACGCCTCGGTCCAATTTATATCATCCATCCCTTTCTGCTTTTCATACGAATCCATTCCAAGCTCCAGAGTGTATTTGAGCGGCAATGAAAGTTAATATACATCATCCACGACGTGACACGTCATGATATGTCATCCACGTCGTTAAGAACTGCAATGTTAAGAGAATGAATATTTCAGGAGGCACAGCGTTTATATGAATATTTGCAAAAACGATATATGAGAACAAAAAGCGAGAATAGAATTATAAAAGAGAGAACAAATCAAATAATTAGTTATTTAATCAAGGTTTATAATAATGAATGAATGAACAGTCAGCTGATGAAAATGAAAACCATCATTAAGATGAATTTGCAAGGCAAGTGAATATATAACAGTGAGATAAATGAAATGAAATTGTAAATTTGAACTGCCATAAAATGCTCACTACGGGAATTAACATAGCAGGCTGGACACTGCTGATTTTAATTCCTTGCCAATATCAAATATTTTCTCAGTAGTCCTAATTCCAGTCACATTTACACACAGACAATTTAATCACAATTAAATAACTAGGAGGGATAGTTTTTAGCCCTGTGGAATTGTGGATCAGACAAAAATGTTTTTAATATCGTGCTTAGAACGCTTAATGTAAAGAAACAATAACTGATGTGAAATTTACGCGTATTCGCCTTTCAACTTATTCTGTACAATGCAATGACAGCAGTCTTATGGGATAAATGAATTGCATGCAATAACCACAATTCTCTACAATCTGCTACAAATATCTTTAGAAATATTTAATGTACATCGAAATGCAGTCAGGCTTGAAGCGAAATTTATTTTTTATGTTTAATGCATAAAAGAAACAATAATTATTTTTCATAACTTATTCCCACCTCTCCTATCAATTCTTCTACCAATTTTAAAAAGAACCATAACTTATCCAAATAGGTACACTTGATTCCTTGCGACCCCCTCAGAACCGAGGTGGACAAAGCAGACAGAGCATCAGAGCTCATGGAAAATTCCATTGGCTAGCAACGTGTATCACAAAATTGTTCACGGAATCCTTATTATTAAATAGTAAAAAAACAATATAATAACGACGTGCTAAAAGAATAATGACATCAAGATACCTACATTTCGTCTATAAACCACTTCGCAAAATGCCACGAAAGCGTTGCTGGTTTCTGTAAAACTTCCGGCATCTAGCGAAGGCTTGACGAATATTAATCACGAAAAAGGAGATGAAAACTAACAAAGCGAGTTAATTTTCCTTCAATTAATTTTCTACAAAAAGGTTTGATCATAACTTCAAGTGACTCAATTTTCCAAGAGAAAAAAATATGAGTTTGACGAAAGCTTCGTTGAATAAGCATTAAGACAAGTGGACAGGAAACACATCGTTATGAAGCAGTGAGGAACGAGAATAAATTTTTGAGGAAAAATTTCACTCAAACTGCTAAAAAGCGTGTTATAGACTACTCTGCACCATGGAACGCACTGAAAATGACTAGCAGTTTATTTTTTCAGTTTTTTTTTCAGGCAATACGTAAGTAATTCAAGAAACTTGGATAAAATCTGCGATGGAGAGGATGTGTTCCCTGAATCTCAAAAGATCATTCAGTCACCAAGGACGGTTACTATTATTAGAGAAGATTCTATCATTTCATAATTTTTAAGTAGTCCTCAGTGCTAACGATGCTTAATTTATTCCGCCCGGGAGATGTCCCCATTCAACAACGACGATAATTAAAATACGACGCTACCGCCCCCCCTCGTCTGTTTGAGTTCCGTCCCTTTCACCTTCCCAACTCCTCACCGACACAATCCCCGCCTCCCTCATCCCACTCACTTCCGCCGCCTCGACGCCTACTCCTCTCTCCTTCCTTCTCCACCCCCTTTCTTATCTGCCGTCTCCGTTGATGTAAAGGAGAGACATCGGAGAAGGGAGCATGGTTGGATGATTGGCGCAGATAGGGCAGGAAGAGGGGGAGAGAGACGCACACCGAGGGTGGCGGGAGGAGGAAGAAAGGTCCGGAGAGGATGGGGAGGAGCGCCGATTTGGGGGTGGAGAGTTGGGCGGACTTAGGGGACAGAGGGGGGAGAAAAAGGCCAACGGGCAGATAAGGAAATGGGAAGGAGAAGCGGGGGCGGAGAAGAGAAGATAGGAGAAGAAAGAATGGATCCGAACTTTTCCTCGAAATGGAGCCAGTGCCGTGTGCCTTTCGACTTCCAACCAGCGACAATGGGGGTGGGGATTTCACCTTCCTGCACACATACACACCACCTCAAAACCACCACCATCCGACGCATTCCACACACACACACCGCCCCCACTCACTCCGCCCCTCCAACCACCACCCCGCCATATTCCCCTCGGGTTCCCTCATTTCCTTCCCGAAACCCTCTCGCTCTATCCTCTTCCTCCCCTCAAAACCTCTCCCTCACCACATCACCACACCCTCGTTCTGCCCATCCCACATCCCAATTCTTTCCCCCTTTAACACACTACCTGCCTCGGCTCCAAAGCTCCCGCGCCATCTCCTTCCCTATCTCCCTCGCCTCATCCCCTCCCCACGCCGTCCCTTACTCCATCCCTCCCCTCGTCATCATCCCCCGGTCCACCATGTGCCCCCCCCCGCGAAACAGACCTACTCTCGTAGACTCGTTCCCTTTTGCTTTATTTCCATCCTCGTTTTGGCTCATTTTCAATTTGTTTTTAGCGAATTTACCTACTTCGTGAAACTAGCTCACGTTTTCACTTTCCCCGGGGTGTTGGCGGCGCGTACTAAAACTGATAAACTTTTCGGCTCGACTACGAGATGGGGGTTGAAGTTTGGCAGAGCAGCTGCACAGCTTTTTCTGCACAGAAAATACGGTCCCACTTCTCCTTTGTGTGAAAAAGAAAGAGGAGTATTTTTGAAATGCTCAAATTAGCATCTTTTGTCAAGACTTAGCATCAGCCTTCGTTTAATAACCCGGTTCACTTTTATGAAATATTCCTACACGCTGCTATGAAGACATGAGGTCAATGCGCCACCTTAGAGCGTGAATAAGCAACACAAAATTTTAATTCGCTCTCCTGCCTAACAAAATCCCTCACTAAACCTAATTTTTCCACAGAAACTTAAAGCAGCGTAACCAACGGATCGAGGGCAAGAAATTTCGCAATAACTTGGTAAAGTTTATTTGAGAACGTATACCTGTGTTACATAATGACCCAAACATTTCAAATAAGACAAGGTCCCGGCTTTAGTCATACTACCTAACGAACAGACTGTTGGAGGTGATTGCTGATTTGAATCATCAATAAAATACGGTTTCTATGTGATTTAATATCGTACACAAAAATTCACGTAAAAACATTTCTTCCCTTGGTTATACCATTCTCAGGGAAAATGTACTACTAAAGTATCAGTAATCAGCATCGCGAGTATTGAAATACATTGCGTTAATCATGAGTAGAAGCATTAGAGTATGGTGAGGCGACCAAAACCAGCAGATCCAAGAAAAACCCATTCTTATACGTAGAATTACAAAATAAGAAGTACAAAATTTCTGATGCCTCAACCATTTCTGCCTAATTACCTACATCTCTACAACAAACTATGAAATAAAATTTCAATTCCCGTTGTTTTAATTTCACTAAGTCACGTACTTAAACGCTTGAAAGTAAAAAGGTTGAAGGAACGTGAATGTTATTAGTGCAAACAATTCGACTTAGTGCTCGCGATTCACTGCAAAAGATTATCCATTGGATGACTCCCTCATCATTACTTTTGCTCAAGATGCGCAGGAAGCGTACGGTCTCAATTCCTTCCGAATCAAGTTGTTTGTCTACCATTACTATCACATGCCAACCCCACCTACCGGCCGACGCCAATCCCACCCCATCCCTATTTCTCTGCGCGCAATCCTCAAACCCCACTCATAATCCCTCCTGCTAACTCCATTCTGTCCTTTCTCTCTCCGATCCTCCCTCTCCCATCTCCTATTCAAAGCTCACCATCCTCACTAATCCTTTCTCGTACACAACTTTCATTCTTCATCCTCCGATTATCCTCCACAATCGGCTTTTCATTCCTTCCGAATTAACTACCACTCCTATACGTATTTCACACAAATGCTCCATATCCCACCACATCTCCTTATTCAGCAACCATCGCCTTTCCTTTCCTTCTATTTCATGAACAGACCCCTTGCCTCGCCCTACCTCCATCACGGACACATGCGCACAATGATAACCGACTTCTCAATTTTGGTTACGTGGTGAATTCACTTGGGCGTTCACTGCCGCAGGCAGTCACAGCTTTAACCGCTAGAAACTGAACAACAAAGCAGGCGTTTTTTTCTCAGCGAAAGACACTCACTTTTGGTGATGTTTTGGCCTTTTAACAAATTACAACAAACGTGTGAATAGGAAGCCACGTGTAATAACTTAAACCTAACTACATTGAATATGAAAACAAATATATCATTTCGGACGGACTGAGTAATTTTGTAAGAATCGGAGAATAATTTATCATCATTGGTGCGACTACTTCAGCCAACCTTTAACGAAAAACGCCAGGAGTGAAAGAGTGGACTGTTTTGCAAATGGCTCAAGGATGGCAATAAAATCATACGCAACTTAACAAAATAAAATACGAAATATACATTTCCATAGACGATTATTAAATAAATACAAATATTCATACACTACTCCTACATTTGCGATGTGCCTGATGAAATTAATACACTCATTAAAATGAATCACATCCACACTATCTATTCATTTACCGCTCTCCTCGATCTCTCGAAATACCGTCGGCCCTCCTTTTGTTCTTCAACGATTATTCTTTGCCCTCATACCCATTCCTTTCCGTCCAACCTTTCTCCCTCGTCATCCTCCCTTCGTAATTTCTTTCCCGCAGCTCCCTCCCACACTCATTTCCCGTCTTTCATCCGGTTTCAAACCCCTGCGCAAGCCCCCCGACCCGTATTTCATTCATGGCTCCTTCCTCCCTTACTTCCTCTCCTGTTACTCCTTCCATGTCACCAACAACGCCAGCCCGAAAATGCTGAATTACCAAACCCATAACGAAAATAACGCCAAATCATCTTCAAGAGAAGTTAAACCTTTCTATGTTTCAAAGGAACCGTTCGCAATTAAGTCCTTGCAAAAGGATCCGTTGAGAGAGAAGAGATGTGTTCCCAACAATTTTAATATCGCGCAGAAGTTTAATAAGCAGCTTGACTTTCTCATGCCCAATCATAAAGTTAAACGCAAATAAATTAAAATTTCATTCATGGAATAACGTGAAAGACGACGAAAGAGGGATTTCCCCCCTTTTCCAAAGACGAAATAATAGCAAGGGAGCAGCAGTCGCGCCCCTCGGATTGGATGGGAGGGAAGTTGGCCCTCAGACGAATCTGGAGGGAAGAAAAACGACTCCGGATGCGAAGTAAAAAAAGGGGGGAATGATGCCCAATTCACTTCCGTGCTCCACGGTGAAGGTGACTTAAATAGACCATCATGTTGTGATTGAGTGATGGGACTGCATTGCGAAATTAATAGGGGAAATTAACGGGAAATTGCCTCCGCTATCACTCCCAGGGACACACGTTTCGCATGGCGGAGAATGACTGCGTTGCGTTAACGGGATTCAATTTCAACAGAATGGATGCGGTGTTCAGCGACGATGGAGCGACATTTATCTCGGTCGTCGAGCGACGGAAAGAGCTGTCTAACATAAGATCCCGAACAGCTCCCAAACACTGAAAACCGCGAATGAATTGGGAGTAGCACACCTGCAAGGATAAATTACGAACCAAGCGGTGCCACTATTGTCCAGAGTTACGTCAACAGTGGAGTTGTCTCCGCATAAAGCGAAGGAAAGGGAGCGAAAATGAACTCGGGAGGAGATGATATAGACGCAACATCTTTACCGCTGTGATGACGCATTAATAGGCCACGAGGATCCGTATTCCTTTGTCTCTTCGAGGTAACTGGTATATCCATCTCATCGCACGCGGGAGGAGGTTGCAGCATTAGGTGAACACTCGGAAAATCGTTTTTCTTATGAATCCGGAGTACGTCGGGCGCAAAGAGAACGAGACCACGCCTTGAAGGATAGTCATCCCTGCTCAAAAAATTAGGAATCACAATGATCGCTTGAGACATATAAGTGCTCAAATGGAAGAAATAGGGAAAAGTATGAAAATAAACACGAATTGTAATAAATATCTATTTCAGACTTCAGCATTGACTCTCCTTAAATATTGCAAAACCATTATCACAAGGGATTGATGATGGTTGAAACTTTCGGAAGGGATCGAGATGGTGCGGGGGCTAACGTACTGGCTTCCCACCCAGAGGGCCCGGGTTCAAATCCCGGCGGTGTTGAATATTTTTCAGAGGTATCTCGATCCCTACTTGAGGTGCTTTGTGGAGGGCACTTTGAGTGAGTGCGCCGTCCGTCGGATGGGATGTTAAGTTGCGGACCCCTTGGCGCCTTTCGTTAAGAGTAGGCTAATGCCGACGCCGGATTTCTCTCCACCCTTCATCCTTTCCTGTCCATCCCTTATGGCGCCAATGACCTCAGCTGTCGGTCGCCTCCCCTAAATACTACTACTACTAACTTTCGGAAAATGTAATTTCCAGAAAGGCGTACAATTACTTTCCTCAAACTTCATCTTTTGGTGAAAATAGAAAAATTATATAGCACTATTCAACGTCAAGCATGCTTCCGCGAGATTGTTTGGCAGCGAGTGTAAGGCCAGAGAAGAAGATATGCATAGAGTGGAGATCCATATGTATTGTTTGTCAGTCTCCGTCTCTTCTAATATTATGACAGAGAAAAGTGTGGTGGAGGTAACGGATTCTTGATATACTTGGGTTAGTTTCTAAAAGATAAAATACATTTTACAAATGTATGAACATTATAGTTCACATATAGAAATTTATAATTTACAAATGGTTTCATGCCGGCAAATTGTAGCCTTTGGAAAAGATTTATTGCCATGAGAAAGATGTAAAGGAGTGAATTATAAAATCGTATACGTGGGCTGTAGCATTATGAAGAGGAACTCCGAATTCCTACTTTTGTCTAACCTATGTCATGGGGGTTTGGATGATTTCCACGACGCAAATGAAAGATCATGTAATACAGTTTTACAATAACTTTAACCTAACTTGAGGCTTCGTCTTCATGAAGTCTCGGAGAAAATAAAGAGCGTTGCAAGTGAAGCAGTGTTTTATAAACATAAACATTTGATCCGAATACTTTCTTCGGGTTATTTTTTTTATTTTATGGCCGTGGCTTAGTTCAACGAAAAATTTCCAAAATATTTTTAATATTACAGATAGTTGACTTGGGTATGAGAAAAAACTATTACAACAAAAAATCACGAAATTCAAGAACGCAAGGAATGATTTCATAAATATATGTTAACAAAATTTATTCCACCTAACGCTGATGCATGCTAACTAATAAGAGATAGAAAATGAAAATTTATATAAGAATATATATATTTATATAGAAATATTAAAAGGGGCGATTAGACAGCTTTATTTCATATCAAATTAAAATATTGTAACGTTGAGTGAAATCATAAGTGAAATCATAAGTAAAATAAATTTTCCCACCGTGAAATACACTTTCAATATCATATTCAGTATTCAAACAAATCTATGATTCATCTCACGACTAGTTTGAATAAGGCCATATCTTCATTCAATGCAGAGATTTTAGGGCAATAATCTTAACCACGATTGTCTAAAAGAAAATGTTTATCTTCCATTCGATATACATTACGATTTAAAAGAGCGACGTAGAAACAGCAGAATGTTTGAAGCATGACGGAGGGATTTGAAAGGAATAAGGAAGATAGGGATGTAGAGACGAGTAGGGGAGAGAAAGAGAGATAGATGGAATAGAGAGGGAGAGAAAGACGGAGATAAGTAAAGAGAAGAAAGCGGAGATTGTGGGTATATCAACGCGGTTTGTGACGTCGTTTCAAGGTTTGAGCAGTGAGACGCGGGAAGAGGGTGCGAGGTGACGGAGAAGGGTCCAACACAGTAAAAGGCAATGTGGACACTAAGATTGCCTTTTTCCGCCGTTCTGGGGAGTGAAGAGGAGGGGGAGGAGGGTAGCCAACGTAGCCCCAAGGCGGGTGACGGGGGAGGAAAAGCTGCAGAAGGGAGAGAGGGAGGAGGAGGGAGGGAGATAGAGGTAGAGAGAGAATGCGGGGGAAGAGAAATGAGCGCGGAATTCGTGGGGCTGAATTATTTATGCCACGTGGGTGTATTCACTCGCAGGGGTTTGTGCGTGTGCTCCTTGTCTCCTATCCTCACACTCACTGCTCCACCCCCGCCATGCCCCCGCATCCACCCCCTTCACCACCCTTCCCCGTGCCACTCTCCTGCCTCCTCTTCCCCCCCGATCACAACCCCACTCGCCGGCACCCGCTCCCTAAGCGATTCTTGGTTGGATGGCCTCTTTCTCTTTTACTCTCCTTATCTCCCTTTCCCCCAGCTCCCAAGACTCCCCTTCACCTTACGCTTACCCTCCCGGATCCCCTGTCTCCTCCCACACCCCAAACGACAGCCATCTCCGCGGGGAGGAGCGCTCCGCCTTGTTGCTGCTGAGTGGCGTGCCTCCGTGATAAAGGTGCGTTTACGAGACTCGATCCCGAGGAGAAAACTTGTCTGTTAAGACAGTTTTAAATAGAGCTCCCCCTCTCTCCTCCCCAACTCACCCCCCTCCGCCCTGTTCTCGCGCCCTCCCGACCACCGGCAAAACCCTTCTGTCAATTCTAAGACGTTGGGAGTGCCATTTACTCCCAGAGACGGGGGGAAAAATCTATCCGCGACGAGTGCGTCTCCGTGGGCAATTGAATTTTTTTACTGCGGCATGAAACAAGATATGTCACAGAGGAAATGAGACCCGCGGAAAGTGATATTTCCGAGGAAAAAATCCTACCTCCATAAAACGAAAAATATGACTCCGTAACGTTCACGCCAGATGAAAAACGGTACAAATGGGCGTGCCTCAACGATGACGTTTTGGACACCATTTCAGATTTTACAGGGTACCAAGACAACTTGAAACCACCCTCCGTCAACATTGCAATTGTGTTTCAGCGGGAGTAAAAGAGTTCCTTCCTTCCTTCCATAACGCACGTGCGGGAATTACACGCCACTCTTTATCACTTTCAAATACAAAACCGTGGAACAATCGAAATAATTCATTCGAATAATTAAGGTAATTAGCTGTAACTTCGGACTATGTTTCTGGGCATATTAAGGCTTAGGGACGACAGTGGGAATGTAATGAGTAAAATCCAATCCAACCACACTATCGATGCATAATATAATTTTTATAGTCTATTTAATGAAAATAATTTAGATCCCACATCAAAAGAAGCATTCATTTTTTATCGCACACCAATTGAAAAATTAATGTTTCCCCTTTTTACACATTGGTCAAAGGCCCGGTACTCGTTTTTCAAGTCAATCGAGTAGTGAATATTAAAGTCAATTACCTGCAACCCGTGTCCACAAAGCCAGAACATTTACACGACGTTTTGTAAACCCATAGTACAAAGTTATTGAAAACAAATTAGGCTACTAACCAAGCATACCTGGGGCTCCACCTAAGGAACTTAAAGGCATAAGTATTTATTATAAACCACAAAATAGTATTAATACTGAGTGAGAGCTGACGCATGCAAAAGTTATAAAAATGATAACTACTAATACTGTGTAAGTTAACTGAGACCGAACAAATTATATTTTATTGTACTGGAATATGTGATTACTCCACATGAAAGGAATTTCTTCACATTAAATAATGACAATCGATTTTTTTCAGAGCTGTTTTAGGATAACATAGGCGGTTATACAGAGCAAATTCAGTTATTTTCGCTACGAAAGTACGTAAACATGATTATAATATAAAAACGTTTCCAGGTTGCTCCTTAGATGGTGACTTCACGGGTCTTCTACCGGGTCAGGTAGAAGACCCGAATTTGTTCCGACAAATAGTAAACTGACCAGAGCTAATGGACTCTCGAGCTTCACCCAGAACATAAATTGAATTTACCCAAGATACAATAAAATGGCAATCGCATACTTTCCAAACTATGCAACACAGTTTTTGGAGGTAGGAATTTTAAGAAATCAAGTGAGACACTAGTATGACCAAGAAAAAAATGCATTGGCTAGCATTCCTGGTTATCGGGATACTAAAGTTTTTTTAACCTTGAATTGTATTGCAAAGTAAAACTTAGAAAATAATCGAAGATAAATGATATAATGCCATTCTGAGTCAAAATTTTATTTAAATGATGCTTCTTATAGTTTTAACAGTGGCTTCTCCTTCCTTTATTTCTCCCTCTGCGAATATCCTCCAAAAATAAGGTTTATTATTCTCTCTTTACTCTCTTTCCCAGAGACAAATTTGACAGACGTCGGGGCAGAGATAAAATCCTTTGCCGTATCCTCGCTACCTTCACTGAAATAACTTTATCGCTGTAAAGTTATTTCAGCTCTTAAGGCATACCCATACTTTGAATCTTATTTAAGGGCGTCCAAGCTTTAAAAAACACAGTCATAAAGTCTAAGTAACGACCAAAACACGTAAGAAAGTGAATTCTTCGGATAGACCGAGGGCGTAATTCGACGAGCCACGACCCTCGAAGGATTTCTTAAAATTGTTTACCTAGAAACGCTAATCTGGAATAATTTTTATCATAAATTCCGACATCAGGAATAAAACTTCTTTAAGCGTTTTAATAGTAAGCTATCGAATGCACTCGAAATGCAACGTGACTATTCCTTTTAATGCGCTGTATACTAATTTAACATGAAAATAATACGAAAACTATCACAAGCTAAGCATTAATTAAGGGTTGAACCGGTCAAGTACACGCGTTTTCAACTAAAGTGTACTAACTATGAACTTTAGGAAGAGACAAGTGTGCCTAGTACGTTTTACAATGTACTACTCAGGTTCATATGAAGGGAGAAAAGCTTAAAATTCCCAAGCATATTTTCAAATAACGTTAATTTTGTATGCATCCATGGCCTTTTAATGTACTCCACCAGATACAAGGACGATGAGAGTAGATAACACGTCCTAACTTGCAAAACGACTTCATGTCGGCAGAATTACAGGAGAGCATAGGAGATTGGGGAACACGTATAATGTCGTAGTATCTGAAAAATAAGTGTACTAGGCCTTCCATAATACTTTATGCATATTCGGCGATCTCCGTACGGCGCCGAAGATATTCAAAGAAAAATATAACAAGGGGATTTTGAAAATACCTACTTTCAAAAAAGAGTTTTAAGAATCAGGAATATAAAAGGACTAATATTTCATAAAATGTAGGAAAATAAAATTTCCGGCAGCCAAAGATAGGCGATGCATAAAATACAGTGTTGAATAAAAGAGTAGCAGAACAACGACGACGCCTGAGGAGCCCGATGAGTCTAGACGTTGCGGTGGAAAATTATTAAACAGGAAAAACGATTTTAAAGTCGAAAATTCGAAGAAAAGTCTCCGACGAATTTTTAATTTCCGTTCAGCCACGAGAAATAATTGAACATTAGAATCAAAAAGAGAAAATCTTCCTAGAGGGTTTATTTTTTTAATTAGGAGTACATTGGGTTCGGGGAAGCGTAAGCAATTAAATCACAGATGCGTACATAATAAAAGGGCGCGAGAACGAACGCATTGTTTTATTTTCGAGATAATAAAAAACTATAAACTAAGAAAACAAGTAAGTAGGACTCAAACACAAAAGCCCGAAATAAAAGGCAGCTGATCAAAACGGAAGGGAGGAAGTTGCGGAAAATAATAACACGGCGGGGACAAACACGAACATGAGAGGGAGAGAATATAAAAGAATGAGGATAGAAGAGAAGAAACGCAGAGAAATATAGAGTGAAAAGTTAATTGGGTCCGCGGGAAAGATAGCGGCAGTAAATGCGGAACATGCGAGACCATGAGAAAGGAGAGACGGGAAGTGGTCGATAAAGCAGGGAAGGAGGAGGAGGAGGTGAAAAGGAATGCGCTAACGGGTTGGAGGGAGAGAAAATCGGGGGACTCGAGGATGATGAGAATGCGGGAGGTGAAACGGGGCACCTAGCGCAATGCCTCGGTGGAATTCCTCGCTTTTCCTCGATTTTTAGTCGAATTGCCAACTCCCAGGTCCAGTCTTTTCGCAAAGGATAAATTCAGTATTCCGCTTGCATTTCCTCCATTTCCGTCGGGTCAATAAACAAATAACAAAATTATGCCCGTGCTTTTAGCCTTCCACCTCCCCAACCTCAGGAGGTCAACATTATATTATGGATGATGGAAAAAAATTCCACGGACGCGTAATTAACTATTCCCTAATTTTTGGCTTACGCTAAAGCTTAACGTAAATTGCATGGTGTTCAACGTGGAGGCAGGACTACTTATTTGTTATTTATACCACTGTGCAAATCGAATATCTAAAACAAACTTCGGATTTCATGTAGAAGGACCAGTATTTTTACAGTTTGAGGGAGTGTCACCCAGTATGCTACACGGAGAACGATATGTCATAATGGCGTTATTCACACGTAAATCCGTGCTAATGCGATATGAAACATTTCACTACAGTCAATGTAATTTGTTCGGTATAAAGGGAAAATATAGCGGGGGACTTCCCAATTAGGTTCTTAGTGAAATAACGAACGGCCAGGAGTGCACTACTCGAAAATTTGGTTCCACCGAAAGCAAAACCAGGCATATTAGTAAATTAAATTTTAAGATGTATCGGGGAAAATTTCGACCACGGTAAAGTAACGCCTGGCGATCGAAGCCTTCCATGACGTTCAGGTGACAAAAATAGATAAAATATAAATCGAAATATGTCAAACGTATCATCAGGAGCGATGTACCACCACCAGATGATATCAGTTACTAAGAGAATAATATAGAATGGAACTAACTACGCGGATAACTGAGGTTGTTTAAGATCCGCAAAAATATTTATCTTTAACTACGAGCTAAAGGACGTTAAAACCAATCTCAAGCATGCACACTACAGCGATCTCGACTCCGAAAAGACTATCTTGTTTCCACCGCCTTTATTCAAGATCTAACGTGATTCAGATCCGCAAACTACATTTTAAGGTGGAATATTATATTCAGTTAATTATTTCCATACGTGAATGCAGGCATAATAATCATTTTAAGATGTCAAACACGCCGCGAGTATATAGCAACTCATTTATACAAGTTACTTTAAAAGAAGCTATATGTCATGATCTGAGTTTGATTTTATCGCACTGCACGCACACATTTTTATTCTGTATCAAAGTAACGAAGTTCATAACTAGTGATTGAAATCTTAGAGGACAAAATCTGAATTTTATTGAAAAAATGCCTGTATTACCCAGGATAAATAAAAAACAACGAAAGAGCAAACGGATTTCTACACATCGGATAATAGGATTTAATTCAGCTCACTGATTAAATTGATGGAGCCAGTAAAATAAATTCTGCTAAGATTTAAAGAGGTTAAAACTGACGTCGTGTTAATTGGCTGCGTACTGTAAATGAATTAGAATTACAAAAAACTCCATAGGAGGAAAGATGGGGGCAGGAAATTGTAATTTTTAAAGCATGGGATTGTTTGTTCCAAGGCGAAAAATATACTCCAACAATTACTGTCGACTAGGACAAGCACTGGTTCGTCTAAGTTGCAGCCCAAGTTTCAACACAACCAAAATTTATTCATAGTATCTTGAGTTTCTTTATTGTACCGTCCTTCCTTTCGAATAATATGAAGTAACTTTAGCCCACACAAATACTATTCATCATACGTTAATTTAACCACAATCCGTGACATAATGAAACATTCATAAGGCCATAAAAAATTAGGTATGTGTTCGGTGAACCATACGAATTTTGTATTTCATACTTTCAGTGGAGAAATATTAGGTTGAGTTTTAAGGAAAATACTTAAAAAAAGATAGTTGATATTCACGATTTTTTGAGGCCGAACTCAAAACTCGTTTATCCGCAGCACTGATACAGTTCATTCACGCAGAAGAACCTTACTTTGGGTGCAATGTATGCTTCATATTATTAACATGAGAGGGGATTACGATTCGGTGTTTTACCAACATATGCACCCAACGTATCTAAGTTTTAACTGGTGAAGAGCTATCACCTTTTCAAAAATGGCCGAAAAATTCCTGCCTCCTCCCTGATCCGTCCAATTATCCCCGATAGTTCCAATTTTCTCGGATATTCCGGTTTCTTGGCACCCTGATAAAGACGTGGGATGGAATTTGTTTGCAACCAGAGAGAGAAGATGGAATGAGATGTCTAAGAGCGAGTCGCAAAGGACATTGTGCACACACGTTGAGGCAATAAAGCGAAATGATTGCTCGCCTGAATGTGCCCTATTTACAAATGGAAATTTAGCGGCAGGCACATTCTAAACTCGGAAAGAACAGGAGTGTCATGCCCGAAAGCGAAAAGAAAAAACGGAGAATGAGGAGCCGCGGTGAATGAGAATTAGTAAGGCTGTTGTTATGGGATGGGGAGGAAGGGGAGAATGGGGAGGAGGATCGGATAAAAGGAACAACGGGAGGAAGGGGTGAGGGATGGTGAGAATGTGGCGACGATGAGATTGGGGTTATCTCAAGGTCTGAAATGGAAGGATATTAGAAAGGAAGTGGAATAAAAACAACATAGAACGGACGCAGAAGGAAGAAAACGATATATTACGTAGAGCCAATACGTGTTTTGGCGCAAGTGGAATAATTGATTTAAATATTTCATTTTTTATGAAAAATCTATGAGATACAGGACTGAAAACAGTTTATATAGGACCGGAAAAACGAAAGGGCTTCAGATGAACCGAGTGATCTATTCACCCAAAGTATGAATGCAGAAATAATATAAAAACTCGGCATGGTAAGTGCGTGAACGATAAAAACAATGAAATTAACAACGAACGGCGAGTATATATATAAATAGGAGCTTTCGAATTATCATTAATGATTCAGGAAAACTTTAAAAACCTCAATCTAAGCACAAAAGCCAATATGATATAACCATCTGCTAATTAACACTAAAACCGCACAGAACACTGCGTGGTAGAACAATGGTATCATTTAATATTTACCACTTTGCAACATTAAAACACCAAAAAATATCGCCAAATGACCAAACTTAATATGTTTCCCTGCACGAAAGAACAAAAAGCTGTGGTAAAACAAGACGGGCTAGGAGATAAAATTTACTATTCGAGGGACGAGAGAAAAAATGATTTAGGAAACAGATGAAAGAAAGTTCTTGGGTGGGAGATGGTAATATCAGCAAAAGGCACGGAGAGGAAATGAAACGGGGAAAAAAGGTGGCGGCATGAGCGGCGGCTTGAGTAAAGCCATGTGGAGGAGAAGCGGCGCTGAGGAGAGGAATTGGATATCGACGAGCAAAGCGGATGAATTTAACATTCCATTAACGAAGAGCAGGCACGGGGGCTTTACATAGGAGCGAAGGCTTAGCTCGAAAAATAAAATCGTTGGCTCCGCTCCGCGCTAGCCATTAGGAGTTTAAAATTTCATTCTGCTTCTAGGTCTAACACTCTGGGATTACGATCATTAAGTATAATGCCTAGTTCGCATAGATCAAAATAGATTGATGCTTACTTAGAATAAACCGTATTTTATAAAAGCCTTTAAATAATATCCCGTAATGGATATTTTCACGTAATAACGAGGAAGACTGAACTGCGAATGTTAGAACTGATTGGAATAAAATCGACAGAACGTACTCACATTGTCAGATTTGGGGCAAAATTTCTCAAACTGGACAGGAATTTGATGATTTACCTGAAATAAAAGAAAAGAGTAAAATAAAGTCCGTACAATAGAGACTATGTACATCGAAATATTTACTTCATTAACACACGAGATATTTTCAAAATTTAATTCACTAAAATGAAAAAAAAACAAAAACAAAAATTCACTGACCATAGCAAAGCCTCACACGTCATTTCCTATGGAACTTAAATTTGAAAACAGGAGCAGCCCTGAAGCTAATAATAGTGCGTCCCATTTCAATATGCGATTTGTACGTATTTGCATTGAAAATAAAGAAAATTTGTAGGTTAAGTAACAGAACCGAATTACAACTTAATTTGTTCTGGCAACGATTGGTCAAGGAAGTAAAAGCCTCGAGTCACACAGGCCTGTACATTTAGAGACCAAAGCGGCCAGCATGTTGAATATTCTCATTTAGGAACGGAAATGCAACACCATGCATTTTCAGTCATCACCAAACTGATCAGCTCGCAGGTTGTTTCTGAGCCATCGTCTATTCCACCGTGAAAAATTGCATACACCAAGCTGATTCTCGATGTAAGATTAGGAAAAGGATACATTTTAAGAGACAAAATTTAAGATCCGTTTGGCCTTTGAAATTTTCATACAGCAACAGCTCCATTTGAACTTGAATAATAGCTAATAAACCATCCTCATGGATACCAAAATTCTTAACTCTTGGGATTTCAAACTCTCTAATGGCGGTGAAAGAACACGGTAACGCCTCAGTACGTGTTTATCACGACGCACGTTCACTCTCCGAATGCGCAGGGAT
Source organism: Hetaerina americana (assembly GCF_022747635.1). NCBI lineage: Eukaryota > Metazoa > Arthropoda > Insecta > Odonata > Calopterygidae > Hetaerina > Hetaerina americana. Next base: position 1,176,474 of record NW_027287084.1, on the reverse strand, counting down.
CCCTTTCCATAGAACCTCTACTGCTCTGTCTGACATGACATATGCCAAGATAAATGCGATAGACAAGGCAGCTGCCAAGTTACCCCGAACGAAATGTAGTCGACACAATCCCTTCACTGCCGTCGATGGATGCAAACGGAAACTACGTGGAAAAGAGAGTAAATATTCTCCACGCCACGCATAAATCCTCCCCGGTTCTTTCCAACCGGGAGACGTTGGACCGAAAGCTTTTGAGATCCCATCTTTTTCGCATGCGGCAGCTGAAGAAGAATAAATACTTTGCAGGCGCAAATGAGAATTTGGTGTTTGATTGGTCAAGAAAGAGCGATTGAACGCTCCACGCGGAAGAGCAAGACGCGATCATGTTAACACTGCGGTCAATCATTCAGGTGATGTCGTAAATATTACTCGAAACACCAAATAACTTGCGTGGTGCGCTCATTCACGACTGAATACCATCCAAGTGGCTGACATCGTATCGCTGGAGTATTTAGCCAGATGTTAAAATTAGGCAAATATCGCATGACGTAACTCAAATTGTATTTTGAGCAGATTCCCTTTCATTGAATATCAGTAATGTGACAAATATTCTAGCAATCTCGATAGTCACCTGAGCTTTTCCATTGTTATGGCAAAAGTGAGATACCACATTATTACTAGAGGTAACTCTTATTATTAAAAATTATTATGATTCAAGAGATAGGTTGGTCTAATATATTTTTATTCAATAACATTATAAAAAATATTGGCATGGATTTAACCTCGAATTTTGCTGATCTGATGACATAGTATGAGTATATTAAACCAAGCACAAGTACGCTACCATTTCTTCTATCGAGGAATTTATGCATACAATGAGTAACACGATTTAGGATATTCCGATGACAAAACATTTATGTAAAATATACTTCTTCTCTGTCCTGAAAAGGTTCATACACCGGATTTCAAATTTAAGCCACGAACACGAATTATTCACATAACGCCAAATACCCATCCATCTCAAAGTTACTTTCGTTATTTATGAAAGAGAAAAACAGGATAGTACAAAAAGTAAAATTTTCCAATAATAGACGGATAGCAATAGTAGAAATCCATTAATTAGAGGAGAACCATCATATGCATCATGTGGATAGGCATTAATTTGACAGTGCTACACTGACATTAATGGAACAGCGCGAAGTAAACTATTGAAGAATATAATCAGTACTTTCCCCTTGTTTATATCTTTAAAGATGAAAAACTAGATAATATAACGCGCACCGCATTTAATAAAAGTTAAAAAGCAGCATCTATACTCTTCATTACTTTGATAGAAGTATTCAAAAACTTTTCCAGACTACACTTTTCCACGCTCATCATGTTCAAAGATACCTCTCTTGTCGCTCACTGTACCCTCTATTGAACGGCAATGAAAAATATTGTGAGCATACATCGAGCCTATTATAAATCAGCTGCTACTGAATATTTATTAAAAACAAAAGTTGGAGATACTTGTTTCAATTGCGAATAATTCGTATACATGGAAACCTAACTCCGGGAAAAATTCCTCTTCATTCTAATTTGTACATTTCAATGCTTCTACCTCCAATTTCTAATTACTAAGCACTTAACAACGCACGACGACCATAGGCCAACGGAAATGAAAGATGTACTGAAATTGACTCCCTCTTTTAGAAAAGATGGAACAGTCATAAACAAGAACGCTACGTTCGATAATGAAAGCCAGATGGCGCATTACAGGATCAGTCAACCACCGTAGCCATTTTGAATACAAATTCAATTATTTCACCCCTAATCTCGTAAATATTTGTTTACGCCCAAAAGTACTGCAATATCTTAAATACGCCTACAAACAAACCGTAAACTCTGTACACAAGGCAGAACGAAAACAGCAAAATACGGGCAGCAATTATCATGAAAACAGTCTCACTGATGTAGATTAAGCAAAACAACGTACAACACTCTCAAATGATGGGTTGGTAACGTCTATCAATTAGGGAAGATTCCTGTTGCCTCTCCATGAGCTAGTAATTCATGAGGCAGGCGGATAAAATTCGTTTGTATGCCAGGCAATTAGATACAACACGAAAATGTACTTATCTATTGTTTTAACGTTTTCACAACGATGCAACAATTTCAGAGCGTAAAAATCATTCGCCTTGACTGGGACTCGAACCCAGATCCCTCAATATCCGGTCGAGTGCTTTAGCCACTTAAGCTACCGAGGCGTCCTCTTAAACTCTGAAATTTTGGGGCTTTTAAAGGAACTAGTTCCTTTAAAAGCCCCAAAATTTCAGAGTTTAAGAGGACGCCTCGGTAGCTTAAGTGGCTAAAGCACTCGACCGGATATTGAGGGATCTGGGTTCGAGTCCCAGTCAAGGCGAATGATTTTTACGCTCTGAAATTGTTGCATTAAAATGCACATTAGCGGATGACTCCGTTAAAAGTTACTGTTGCGGCATCTCCCGCAGTTTCTTTGGAAGTTTTCACAACGCATTATTGGGCTGTTTCGCTCGCAAAGGATCTCAGAGAGCACAGTCGTTCCCCAAAACACGTAGATTGCCCCTATTTTCCTTCCAAGGTTGCCTCTCCCTGGTTTAGAGTGGATGTGTTTGTCTACGGTGACGACTGTTAGGAGAGAGCAGGGCGGTTTGCAGACTGCATTACAGAATGGATCGCCCGTTGCTTTGAATCCATCGAATTTAATTGTAGCGTCGAAACCGCGCACGTCTCGGGCGGAAGAAGCAAGGGAAGGCCGACGTGGGTTCGAGCGGAAGAGAGAAACAAATGAAGAATGGGATGCGGCTGGAGGGAAGGCAAAGCGGAATGCGAAACAATGAAAGCCTCGCTTGCAGACGGGAGAACATTCTGAGGGCGAATAACAGAGCTGAACAATGGGGGAAATGCGTGCAGAGCCAGCGCCAATGCGGATGCGGTGAAAGTAAAGCACCATCCGGTCTTTTTCGCCCGTCAATTATTTACTCCCCCACGAGTTCTTTATTATTCAGCGTATTTCTGTTCCCGCTACGAATGCGATCCGAAACCTCCTATCGACGTACCTACGTTAACCGATACACCACTGCAGGCGATATTATCCAATTGTTTGGTATGAAACGCGCTCTAAGCGTACGGGGTTGTGCGTGACCTATTCACCCCCCAGTTAAAAAACGCTCTTTTTTTTATCTTGAAAAATGTAAACAATGTGATTGATCCGCATTAAATAGCCGTAGCCCAAAAAAGAGCAATTTATACTATATGATACGACACTTTCCTCAATAGTTACTTTCACCCAAGTTTTTACATACCAATCATTATAGCCCACTTATCGTAATACTACGTTTGACTAAACCATTCCACGGTGATGTTTTAAGTATTTCAGATTAGGCAAACCAGTACATGGGGGGAAAATAGCTTTTCCACCCCCGCCTACAGAGCGAGAGAGGAATGACATTAATGCCCTGTGGGCAAAGACTGCAATAGAAAAAACATATCAAATATTGTTATTTGAATGTACGAAGGCGAGGTATGTGATTTCAGATCAAATACGTGGAGCCCCTATCCGAATTCACCCTCCCGTCGATGCATTCCTAATGTTCGAGGTGCCCAGCCCAAGGAATCGACTACCACACTAAAGAATACGTTCCGTACCATATGTATATTTTAAGGTATAACTCGCAGTCCTTGTATTGTCTAAAAGTCTCGTTTAATCAGAGGAGGTGCAATAACAGATATTAACCAGACCTAATTTCCACCGGCGTTTCGTGAGTCTTCAATCTTTTCATCAATAATCACAACTTATTATCGATTTCAATAAACACTTTATTAGATAAAACGTTAAAACATAGTCAATGATTGTTGATTGGCTTTATGATTATTTTATTATTCGTTAACTCAACAATTTGACCAATCATTGGCACGAAATACAAATAATGGTCAAATCAGGATATAGTCAGTAATCATTCATTTCATTTTTTCAACCTGACTTTAGTCAAACGTAGGCTCTCATGCAGATGAGGGAAGGTGTATTAAAAGTATGAACCCTTCTAGTTTTCAGACGCTTAACCTAACGTAATTTAACGCTAGGCTCGTCACAAACCTAGTTTGGAAACCAAAGAAACGCTGCATTCTAAAGAACTTTTCCTCCAGTGAACTGTTTCACTACCCCATCATCCATTGTCCGCTTTGTCTCTCTCTCGCACCCCTTCTCAAACATGCTTCAGCAAATACGTCCTCTCTAAATATCACGCTTTTTTCCTTCCCTTTCAGTCCACCCACGATCCCGCCTTCTCAATTCTCACACCGTTTCTTACGAATTTCCGCAGATTCCCAACTGCAGTCCGTCCTATCTTTCCACTTTTTCACGAGCCCTACCACCTGTCCTCTTCACTCCTGCCTGCGACGGATTAAGGAGGTTGAAGGGAATCCAGGGCGAAGGCTACCTTGGGCAACGCCGTGCCCTTTCAACGGTTGAGCGAAAGCATGAACGGTAAACATCATTTCCAAGCAAAATCAAAACCGGCACGAAATATTTACTTTCCATCCTTCCTCTCCCGCTCACACAAGCAATTCCAGGGATTGGATGGAATTTTCCCTCGACCCTCTCGTGAACAAGACCAGAGACTGCCCTGCTCTCAAGCGACCGGGGTGTCATAATCGGAAACCATCTTTACCTTGTTTTTACATCGCTGTAAAGCTGTATAAAAATTTAGCGACCAAGACTATATAAGTTTGCAACGAATAAATTTATCTACTTAAAAATTGTAAATTTAAATTCATACTTTTACAGATACACTACACTCTAACTCCGAACATAAAGTTTACAGGGGTAAAAAGTGGCTAACTAAAGCAATGTTCAAACAAACAATTAAATATCCACGGAAGAAATACTTGTTAAAGTCCCAGTGATTCCATCCATTCCCTTACCCCCTTTTTCTTTAACGAATATCTGTTTTTCAGTAGTCTATTCATTCAATTTATTACTGGCGAATTATTCCCGCGATTCCTAGACTTGGAACAACCCTTGGAACTTCATTACATGGAATATAAAAAGATGCCCGTTTAAAAGTCAATTGCTAGGAATATTTCACTACAGTCAAGTAGAAGTGCCCGTCGATAGGTAATATACGCACAGTAGCGTGAACCTTGTCTATTCCCAGGCAACACCATCGCGTAATCCGGTCGTTACAACACCTCTCTTTAACATGCGCCCACAAATCTATGCATAATTTGAAAGAATAGTCGAAACGCAGCGTCGAATCCAGCGAAAAGATACGGCGTGTCTCTATGCTATCTAGAGCTACACTTCGTGTGACATTCTATAAACTACCGGAGTTATAATTACAGATTCCGGCCATGTTAACTGATAATTCTTGCTCCGTGCAGTGCCAGTTCATGGACTGCAAGGTAGGGACTCTCTCTCCTGACATTAATCCTTCAGATGATATAAAAAGTTTAACATTTAAGACATTAACCATTGCTTCCAATTGGGAATCCCAGTAAAAATTGCAAGTAAATCAACAGGCGTGCCATACAAGTAAAAGAAGAACACAATTACAAAATTAGCCATGTTCTGCATACGCTCTTTTATGTTCAATCTCTTCCCAACTTTTTGAAGAACTGCATATCAATTTGGTATTTTCGCAATGTATGCAACGCACTATTACGGAAATATTATTTGTTCCCAAGTAAACGCAGGTGGTCATGAGATTAAGAAATGCATTCATGAACCCTTTTTTTTAAAGGGCTCAAAAAAAAGATTCATAGATCTTGTGAATTTTTTTTTGACCGGACAGAGAGCATAGGAACTGGTACTTATATATATTTATAGATTGGTAATGTTCAAAGCAATTGATAAATTGTCAAAGACAATGGCCTATAACTTCGGAATCCATTATCTCTATTTTCTTAGAAAACTCTTCCGACATAGTAGGGCATTCATCATCTTTCTTTTAACGTAGACGTAAAGCTTATCACATATTAACTTTGATCGGTACTATCCTTGTACAACTAAACCATCTTTAACACTAACCGGCAAAATACCAAGAAGACCAATATCACAGGAAATTAGATCATCAGCAACGAGTAAAATACCCAGATAAGGATAATTTTTCTGATAATTATTTTGTTTTCTTATTATTTGTGTTCCAGCACCGAATTGTACGAAAAATAAAAAAAATATTTCTCGACTATACTTGTTAGTCAACGCACTTACCTTATTTAATGAATTCAATTCACTAACACACTCTACCCTTTGAATAATTACCTCGATGGTCGGCGATGACCACAAGTCATTATTTCATACTCAAGTTTTACCCAGCGCTAAGTAGCCACGATTCGAATTACTTCGGAACTTCAAAATTAGAGTCCTATCACGGAAACTTGTTTAAGAAACGGTTAACTATCCAGGATATTTTCCTAAATCCATGAATCAAATCCTTCAGCACTGGATCCTATACGCTGGCTAATATTTCTTCTCCCGCGACTTATAATTTCTATCGTATTTTTTTCTTTTTCCATATTCTGATATCTCCTTCGTTCCCGCCCTCCCATATCTCCTCTTATTTCCACAGAATCCTCATATCTCTCACCGAGCGCCTTTGCCCACTCCTTTCTCCCTCAGCATCACTCACTTATTCCACTGAATCTTCCCCTGTTCCGTCTCTATCACTTCCGACCACCCCAACCCGCCCGCCAACACCCTCCCCGCCCGCGCGAATCGCACCACGACCCGACCTGCCGCTCTCATCCACTCATAAACTTCTGTCTTCTCGCTCTCTTTCTCTCCATCTCACCCTAAAACCATCCCTCACTCTTTCCCGTATCATTCTCGGCGCATCTCCATTCCCATCTCACTCAAAAACTCTCACCTATCTCATACTCTGCTAGTCCCCCTCCCCATTCTCTCTCTCTCCACTCCAACATCCCTCCAGCTCTCCCTTCCCCATCCTATCTCGAGCCTTTTCCACTCCATCACCTCTCTCACCCCGCTCGCCCTCCTGCGTCCTGGCTTAAGACCTCTGCTTATATCCCCCACACCCGCCATCCTCTCCCCCGAACAAACTCCTCCCCCTTCGCGGATGGGGGAACGCTAAGGCGGGGTGGGGAGCGAAAGGGACACGAGCAGCGATCGCCTGCAAACACCTCCATATCTAAAACAAACCGCAAGGCAGTTTGGCAGGGGAAGGGCGGGAGGGTGAAAGGCTGCAAGTCTTAAAGACGAATAAAACCGGAGCGTCAACAACCTAAGTTTAAATTATGAAACGCAGCCACCTCTTACGCAAAATTCCTCCCCTCCTGAAACGGGAGAACAAGGGTGTTGGAGAGAAAGCATGAGGAAGTATCTAACATCAAAAGTTGAGAGCACTACACACGAGAATTTCGGAGGATTTCATTGCAAGTAACCTTGTAACAGGTGCCATTAGCTACGCACCATCCTTGCGCCTTGAAATTTAACCTACCCGCAACTGGTAACATTATTGACAGCGCACTTCCGAAACTTAACCAAGGGAGTTTTGTAATTACCGAGAGGAATGGCGTGGACACGCAATTTGCTTGCAAAATTACTGCAGAGTTTAAACGGATGGTTTCACTCATAATTATAATGTACTAGATTTTTCTACAGAATAATATGAATAGCACTCCACACAAAACGACCTTTCACGAAAACTAACGCTTACATTTATTCAGTTCAAACGCAAAAAAGTAACGAAAGTAGGAATTGATCAATTTTTAATTCATTGAGCCAAGGCTCGAAAACAAATAAACTACACAATTCTGATCAACGCTGAAATTAGAGGTTGGAACGAAATGATAACTAATATGTGTTAAAATTTGCGCTTGACTCCGACGAGTATGATAATAATAATACGCGAGGAGTAAGATAAATGTGGTATAAAATGGAGTAGGACAGAGATAACACATTATCGATTGAAATGGAAACGCAAGAGAATTAAGGGCAATAAAGAGTCATTCAAATCCCTTATCCAGCAATATCATAGGGCGGAAATGAAAATGTTACGTCACAAACCATAAAATAGAAGCTATTTTGGAATTCAATCAATACCAGAGAAATAGACCCCTTTAATGACATTTGAGAGATCACCAGATTCCACTCGCCGCATAAAACGGTGACACTAGAATGCCGATCAATAACAAAATGTTTGCTCCAAACACAAGAAATCACATACACAAGCTGTAGCATGGAACGACGATTAGAATGCATTTTAGATGGAAAGCCAAAATGTACTCACATAAAAGTCCGTGATAATCATGACACACACTTCCATTTCCCATCTGATTAACCAAAAATACAATGATGATAAAAAAATTGATTCCACTGGGTAACGAGATGCAATATTAACCCACGCTGTCAATGATCTTATTATTAATATTTAATTTTCATATTACCGGTTGAAATTAGCAGAACACTCTTTAGATACATCATTACTGTTAAAATGAGGGCTTACATCATAAATTCAACTTTAAATTGTTTAATCCACACATTCACGAATTTGGGTTTAACCAGAATTTTCCGGCATCTGAAGGAGAAAGAAACGGCTACTCTAACAATACGGAACTGAGGCCAAAGTCTACATAAAACGTGTACTTAAATTTAAACAGTTAATTTTATATTTATTATAAATCAATTCTATTAAAATAATTGTATGCTCATTTTATGAAAAAAGTAGCTTTTGAATAAGCTTTAATTACGCGACAAATAATGATTATAGTCAGCCCTTTACGTAAGACATTCTGCAGAGGGACCGCGGATTTTATAGTACTTACTTTGAAGGGCAACTGACAAATCACTGCCTACAATCTATTAAAATAAATACGTTTTTAATGACGGCACATTTTTGGTCGTTTCAATTCATTCAATATACACTTGGATGTATTCATTATTTCAATTCGGTTGAAACTACATGAGTTAATCATGCATGATTTCATTAACCACTTCAACAGTATTCTACCTTAGAAATGTATTAGCATCAAAAGTACCAAAGGAATTCGCACGAGATAATTGGCGAGGGAAAAGAAGAATAAAACTTTTAGGTTAACATCTTGGGAAACTAGACACATTTATAAAGTATTTTACTTTATATTTAATAAAAGTTTCAAATCAGATGCTCCATTATTACCCCAAAAAAAAAGTTACTTTCAAATTCCCTTTTCATAATAAATATAAAGATTAAATGCCGCAGAAATTCTTCTCTCTCTCTCTCTCTCTCACGGCATGGGCACTCGGGAAAAGGAAATTTTCTCCAAGTCGGCGCAGTTGGAATTAATTTCACACGTCAGAAGACTTCAATGCATAATTAAAATCACCCTGAGGACAATTGTTCCTTCACGCGATTTCTGAATACTGCCTGAGAGACGTGACTTCATGATTTCACTCATGAATATAGAACAGTTGCCCACGAGTATTACCCATTGACACACGAACTACTATAAGAGGAGGCAGGATTTTTTTCCTTTTGTAGAGCAGTGGATGACGCATATGAGGAGGGGAGAAGTCAGCCGATGCCAAAAACAAACTCGAGGTCTCTCTCCTCCGAGGCCGGAAATGGGTGAAAAAAACGAAAACCTGACGGGAAATCGCACCGAAGTCGCCAGTGAGTCGTGGTCCCCGCACAAACCCCTCTTACCCTCCTCCCTCTCTTCTCCCCCTCCACCTCCTCTCACCACTCTTCCCCCCGTCCCTCCCCGATTCTCCGTGCCTCTCCATTTAGACTTCCTCTCGCGTTAGTGATACTGCGATTGATTGATCGATTGAACGTCCTGCTCCCCCGTTGCGATGGGTTTAAACCACAAGCAAATAACACGGCACGGTTCATAGAGCTCTAACTCCATCCTTCACACGGCAGGTGATCGGTGTTATCGCTCTAATGTCCTCCGGTGGCGAATTCGGTCCAAAGAGACATCGTAATTATTTCGCACAGTTGAATTTGATTCCAAGAAATAATGTATTGACAGGATTTGATTTTCAAGCTATAAAAAAACTGCGATATACCCATATCCACTACACTAAATGCTGACCTATAATATGAAGTAATACATCACGTCATGTCTACCAATTCCTACGGCGATATTAACGTTGATCGCATGAAGTATTTTTAGAAAAAAATAACCAAGCAATCTGGAATTCGGGCGGCACACGAGAATATTAGCACGTAACGCCAACAGCGCGTAAAATACACGAGGCAAATATGACACCTTTATAATATTGCTAGAAGGACCCAAATTCTCAAACCTACCTCTAATATGGAAACAAAGCACGAATGCGGAACTAGCCCGAGTTCGGTGCAAGATTTATTCAATATTCCACAAAAAGTATTAGATAAAGTAACGTCATGTACCCCGTTTATGGGAAAAATTAAATAAAATGCAGCCGAATCAAGAGGATTGACGCACAGTGGCATTATCTTATTATCATGGAGGCCCGAGAATAACAGAATTTGCACTCTGGCAACACAATCTCATTCCCGAAATGACTTTCAGTCCCAGACTTTCTCGCTGCTTTATGGCCAATTAAGTCAGAAATAGAGAAATAACACGAAGCCAAAAAAGCAGCTTCCAGCCCATCCCTATCAACCTCCAGAAGGGCATAAATCGCACCACGCTGGTAGAATAGCACAAATGGCGAAGACAGACCGCGGACATTTTCCACAGTAATAACACCAGAAAGCGCACTGCGCGCATTCCCCCTAGTGCCCATTTCACTTCTTCTGCTAGGAATCTTAAGCAACGCTCAAATAACGACAATTGTTACGCGGAGCGCTGCAGTTCAATTCTTCCCCGACTACGGAACGGCACAATAAAAGTAATGATAGTCATATAATCATAAGAGATAAAAAGCATATTTGCAGAAAAAATTGCTGCAAATCCAAGATACGCTCTCCAAGTCGACGTGTTCCCAAATACCAAGAGTGTACTTGGAATGAAATATTTAACGAGGGGGAAAATAGAAAAAATACTTTCGTCGTTACACATAAAAAGTGTACCTGAACCCAATGTTGTAGGAATGTCATTATGGAACTGTTTATTTTAACGCGCTCCAAAGTTAAGAAGAAACCGCAATGAATTGAACTCAATTTCAAAAATTAATTAACCCTAAAATTACGGAGACATTTCCTTAAACTTAACTTTGTAGCTAAAAAAATATCGCAGGTAATGCATATTGAAGGAAATAAAATAAGATTAAATATTATACTCATATCGACCAGATATCATGTGATTTTTATGCAACCACATTAATAATTATTTGCCACTATTAAAAACATCGCTATTAATTTGCATTATTTGAGTAAGTAAACTTTCTAACCTTTTTATTTTTTTAAATGTAAACACCTGGTAAATTAATTACATGCTTAAATGTTTTATAATGAAAGGAAACCTCTGTGTTACTATCAATCATTAAATTTATAATTAAGTTTCAAATAGAAAACATATTCTAAAGGTGGACACCAATTATAAGAATAATTAAATGAAGGATACAATGTATCCTGATGATGACGCTTGAGCGTTGAAACTGGTTGTACGTGAATAAAAGACAGTGGAAAGATACATTGTATCCTTAATTTAATTAAAAGGAATTTTCACAAAGTTGAGCCGAAAACAATTGAATACCAATTATAAGCTTAATTGTCACGGAGAAACCAAGACAAGGGCTATCCGGCGTTGCATTAACAAGTTTTTTAGATAGTAATACTTAGATTTTAAGGTAAATTTCAATATCGATTGGAGAGTAGGCGAAAATCATCGTGTAATGAACAAAAAATTTTAAACTTCGTCAGTGGAAGGGTACAACCTAATATTTTAGCAAGAGACAATTATAACACTCGACCTATGAAGTTGTCAAAGCAGATGCACGTTGTGGTAGCGGTCGAATTAAAATCGGAAAGGGAAAATTACAACTGCTGCGGCATTAATACACGAACATGTGTGCTCCCAGGATTTTAATACGGGGACGCACACAAAAAGGTGGACAATGATGCTGGAGTGCTCCACGACGCTCTTTGAGAAGGGAAAGGTATCGGGAAATTGAATCGAGGAAATGAAACGCGACATGTAGACGGTGAGATACAAAAGGAAAACCTGATAAAGAGAGTGGAAGAAATCATTTTCACGAGAGCATCATTTCTGATGCGTGGAGTGGAGATGTGCGTGAGTAGTATGAGGAGTTTGAAGCGGTAGACGAGGAGGATAATACGTATGAGAGAGACGCTGAGCAACGAGAGGATGGCGGTAGAGGAGGGAGAACGGTGAAAGTAAATGACGCGAGGAGGAGAGAGAGAGGGGGTGAAAATACCACAATTCGATAGTGAAGGGGTGGTGTTGAATTGGTGAAGGTTGGAGGGAATAGAGAAAGAGATAAATGAGTTAATTCGGTTCAAGGACCGAAATTTCCTCGGAGCGAAGACACAGGTTCGCAGGTGACCAAACAAGGCATTTTCAAAAGGAGAATCTTTTAAAGACAATAACCAAATATTAATTGCCATTTTTATTTTGCATCACCTCCGCTGCACTAGTTTAATTTTATCACGTTGTATTACATTTGTCAAATTCGCTGCCTCCATGATGCAACAGCATAAAAAATATGATTGTAAGTAATGGTGACTCGGCATTTGTTAAATAGACATTGTTGACACAGTTAAATTATCTTATCATGTGTGACCAGGTGGACCTGCTCCATGATGATAGTGCACTTGAAGTTTCCCGTTAAAAAATAATTCTCAATGCCAATGCTTTCCACGCCTTCTAGGAAGCATTTTCTTCCACTATTTCGAAATGATCCACCCCAGGAGAATAAAACCCTTAATTGGAAATAAATCATTAACTGAAAAATTTCAAGCGTGCTTCCGATCAGTATTGACAAGTTGGCTGTAAAGTATGAGAAAACTAGCAAACACGTGTTTCAGAGAGAACCTACCTCGTGTAAATTGACGGTGTTCTTGCATTTTGAATGCACTTTACGTCATGGAATCTATAAATACACCGTGAGAAAATTACAAGGAATGTTTTAACAATAAAAGGTAGTTGAGATTCAGTAAATTACTTATCTAGGCTATTGAACACGCATGAATCGTGCCTGAGAAGTGCTGGGAACATGGTAGAGTAAAAATGTTAACAAGGAGATATGAGATTCATAATGGGAGTACTGAAAGCAGTGAATGGGGAGAGAAAGAGCTACAAAGGAAAGTATCATAACAGAGAACAATACAAGCAGAAAAAAGGAGGGACCAGTTAATAATTTGGATTCAATGAGTACATGAAACATTTAGCCGTTGCATAAATAGTATATACAGGACGATTTAAAAAACTGCGGTAGAAAGATTATCACCACTTGTATGCGAGAACATTGATTTCCCAGAAATATTAATAGAGGAACACGAGAATCCATTCTTCCAAAAACATCTACTATAAAATGTTAGAAAAAAACCATGCTTCTATCAAGTTAACCGATGCTTATATAAAACCATTCAAAATATCAGAACTGTTTGTCTAACAATAATCAGAGCGTTGGACTCATTGCATCCGGAAACCATGTACTTAAGATCCAAAAGTAAACAAATAGTTACTGCGACAGAAAAAATACGAGAGTGGATACACAGTTGAAAAAGGTACATAAAGTTTTCACGCAAGTGCATTGAAACTTAAGTCGTCAGTTTGTTTTAGTGTTTTAATTCATTATCTACTATTTGATAATATTCCGATATTGGCTCAAATAAGTAAGAAATATAATTTTCATTCCCCCTTGTTTTTTGCTCCATAGAAACTTTAGGTTGACAAAACTGAGGGAGTCGACAGAAATCGGCAGTGAAAAAATGATGCATTTTATAAAAATATCAACTTTTTAAATCTATCATTAGGGAATTTTGGATGAAAATTCAAAATTATTTGTTAACTCTCGCGCATCTATCATGTTTTCATTACCAGATCAAGAGGCGTTCAATTTATACTGCAGAGGATCACAATGCAAGTCCCATAGGAGTATTTCAAAATGCCCTCTTCAATGGAATACTTCAATTTATCTACATGTTAATTCAATGCTTTGAATAACTGTTTACAATTGTTCGGCAAAGACATAAAGAATTAGCTCCTTAACTATAGTAAACCATCTCTAAGTCCGGCTACTAGAAACCATCCACCAGCACCACCGCAAGCGAAAATTCACTTTTTGGAATAAAAGCGATCGCAATAAGTAGTGAAACTATTACAAATCTACGTATATAAATAGCAAATTAAATGATGGCATTTATTTATAACCAAAAGGCTCCGGTGACGTGTGATTGGAAAGAGGTGAGGATGCAGAGAGACGAAAAAATGCAAGGAGAAAGATGTTTTGTGCTGTTGGGGCACACAGTGAGTGGTGACGCAGAGGAAACAAATTATGCAATGCCGAGACATACAGGGTAAGCAAAATGTAACAGGGAAAGATGGTGCAAAAAAAATATGATCCAGAAAAAAATGATGAGAAATAAGGCGGTGAACAAAGATAAACTACTTCAACTATGGCTAATTGATAAAGCAATTTAATATTGAGGAAGAGACATGGTTTGGACATAAATGGGCAATGAAATCTAGACTGGTAGAGATAACACTTGTGAAGTTTACAGCATGAGAAACCATGAATGCAAATATCCTGGCAAGGACACCGGGCAAACACAACAATGACGCATACGACTGGGCATCCAATCGAACGACTGCAGCATAAAATTCATTGACGAAGAGTGAAGGCAAAAAGCAATTCAGCGCACGAGGAAAAACCCGTGGTGGACGGTCGGACACGACCATCGGTAACACTTATTTCATACGTGCAAACAATCGCGAATTCATGAAACGTACGACCGCGGAAGAGGAACGGAAGAGGAACGCTGGAAATGAGTGCGGAAAGAAATGAGTCGGGAGCAGATGAAGTGAAAAAAAAGAGTGGAGAGTGAACGAAGCGAAAAGCGGATGCGGGGTAGTGAGTAGGTGGAGGCAAAGGGAAGATTGAAAGAGGGCAATGGGAAAGGGGGTATGAAAAGGGATAGGAGGATAGACAGGAGCTGAGGGAGAAGGGGTTTTGGTGCTGTGGGAAAGAGGAAGGAGGGGAGTTTGGTGGAAATAAAGGAAGAGGGCATTGTATGAAGAGGATGGCGAAAGGGGGTGGTTGGTGGGGGAGAGGGATGTGTCCGCACCACTTTCTTCTGCCGCCTTATCGATTAAAAGCCTCACCCCCCCCCGTTCACCCCTTCCCCCTCCACCGACCCCTTCCTTCCTCATCGCTCCCTCCGCAGCCAAAAGACCGCTACTGCACTGCAACTCAATGGAGCCCTGTCTCCTTCGACCCATCCCTCCCACTCTTTCCACCCCGTGTATCTCCCACCACACCACCACGCACATACTCCCTTCCCCCCTAAACCCACCCCTTCGTCCCTTCTTTCCCTCTAGTTCCTTCCTGCTCCTATCAACCAGGCCCTCCTCTTACCCTTACCACGCACAAGTTTCCACACCCTTGAGATAAAAGGAGGACGCATTCGTCCATTAACGCAATGCAAAGAAGAAAAAGAAGTACGGCGGCAGGATCGAGGATGGAAAATCCCGTCGTCAAACACACCGTACATGGCCGGATATTGATTATTTTGCGCCTCACCGCTCCCGGTGTTTGTAAGACGAAACGACAACCAAAAAAATAAACGTTTGTCTCAACCTTTGGAGGGTACCGCAAATTCCATTAGAGCCGGCACTATGGACTACAGCAGCTCAAGGGAAGTCACAACCAACCATTTGTAAAGCATGGCCTAATAGCTAAGTTCGATTCACCACTCAGTGATCATAGCTTCTGCTTTCTGGAGGAGGCAGAAGAGAGAGAGAAACATTGATCATAGCGTCTGTTCGCAAGTCTTTAATAGCAAGCGCGATGATGCCGCAGGCTGATTCTGTTCTAGGATTGACTACGGCCATTATCAAAAAATATTCGGCACCACCAGGTCAATCTGAGCAGTGAAGCAAAGGTCGCTCTCACAACAGCATCACGACACACATTAAGGGCTGTGAATATGGAATACACATTTTCGACTACGACACGGACCACAGAAATATTAAAATTTCCAATCCAGTACACACAGACCATACCTAACAAGACTATACTTTGGAATAAGCACTAACGAGGCTAAACTTAAAAAATCGCACCAGATGATAACAGGCAAAGTAATATTGCATGAGAGGTATCCCCTTTGAAGGTTTTGCATAATCTATGATAAATCTTCCTAATTATTCTGTACACATTCATACCTGCGCTATTCTAGATTGCAACTCATGGATCTCACTAAACTGATGTCGTACAAATTGTCTTTTTCCCTCTATCTTCCAATCTCATTTAACTGCCTCCCTTTTATCAATGTCTTTCACAATCCTATCCCTCTGAATATTCCCTCCATTAACTTTAGCTGCAAATCTTCTGGTTTCCCCTACTAGCCGCATCATATCCCCTCACGCTAATAGCCACATTACTTTTTCCTTCGTCATTCGCCCTAACATATTATTTTTCACCTTTCACACACTCATCCTAAAAGTCTCCAATCTAGTCTCATTACCTTAACTCAATAACCGTATTTTTGAGACTTAAAACGCAATCCTCCATATTATAGTCTTCGTTAAACAAGTGCCAACGTCTCTATTCTTGAGCCAAGATCATCAATTACCTGTTCTATACAATAACTCATATCCTACGATACACATTTTCCTTCCAAATACTGAAATGCTCCTAATTATATGTAAATGTATGCCATTGCTCTACATCTATACTTGTGTAAATTCAATCATTGCTAACGCTAAAAGATTAGTATTTAGGAAAACTGAGAAACAAAATAGTATTAACTAGTCATATTACTCTCAAGTTAAATACACGCTGAGTATTATTTAACACATAATTTCTCCAGTTCTGACACGAAAGCCCGAAGGTTAAATAATTCTGCATCACTTCCACTTCTGTGCATGCTTAGCGTACGCTCACGAAACAGTGACGAGAGGATGAAAACTCGACTTGCCGGGGAAAACAACGACAAAGGAAGGCACACCACTCGAGCTCATAAATTTGAACGAAAAATGCCCACATTAATCAATAGATACACGCACTGGTCCCGTTCCTGAGAAAGAGAGTGCTCGCGCGCATGTATCACCGACATAGCTAAGTTATTCATTCCAGAAACCACCATCGCATGCGTTCAGCGAATCTCCCCTTGGGCTTATTACGATCGTGCAAGGCCACGACCGCGAGAAGAAATAGGTGCTGTCGGCAGCATGAGAAATCCGATAGGGAAGAGCATAACCTCCGTTTGCTTTGCTACCTTGGATAGCCACAATGATTAATGGAAGCGCCACTCTCATCATTCACCGACTATGAGACCACAGTATCCTCCATCTATCTCCCTTCCATATCTCAAACATCGATCGCGGAAAACCCCTTTCCATCTCTTTCTGCCATCTCCTTTCCTCCACCCGTAATCTTCTTCCCCTTTAGTCCGTCCCACGCTGCTTCCCTCTTTCACTCCTCGACTCATCACATCGTTCTCTTTCCTCGCACCGTGTTTTTACACATTATTTTCCTCTATCTCTCTCACTACCATCAAATTTCCCATACTTCTTTTCACCTCGTAAAATTAAATTGTTTTCGGAAAAGGGATGCCCACAACAACTGATAATGTTCATAAAATTTCGCATTAATTCCACTATTTGACGGAAACATTGCGTACTATCCTTATAGACGGTTTCTAAACTAATTACGTTAGGCAGGATATATCGATAGCAGTTTTCATTTAAAAAAACGAACTACTCAAAGACACAGAAAAAAAATTCTAGTATTATTCTGTAAGTTGCATGCTTCAACACCGCAAGCCAGAGCCGTTTACTTGGGCATATTCGATTTACATTTCTCAATTTTACGATCTGCCACATGAATGAAAATGCATAACACACCAAACCTATTTTAAGGGCTCACAGAAAATGGTCAATTGATTGAAGATGTTTGAAGTTACCGTTTATTTATTTACTATTTGATTAACGAGTGAATCTCGGAAAAAATTTGGCTACAAAAATCGGCAGGTACACAGTTATCTCGAAAAATGCGCAATAGGCATGCGATTCATCGTAAATTATGTAAGATACTGCACACCATGAAAAACTGACAAATGTTTAAAGGTTACGTCTGATGCTTGAGATCAACGAACTCCTATCCTTTCAGAAAAAAATTTACAGCGATCTATGTTCTATTTACCTCTGGTTCTTGGTGGCACAAAAAATGTTGTTGAATCAGCTTTAATATAGGAATTGAAATTCTTTTCAGTGTACCTGATGGATCACAAGCTACCTATTCTGCCAATAGTTATCTTCAAATTTCAAATAATACATTGAAAATGGTTAAAAACATGGTGTACGTTAAATATGTTCCCTATCTTTGAAGCAATACCACTCAAATTGCATGTTTCATAATCTGTTACTAGTTAATTCTCGTAAGATATAAATGTTCGAAAGAACACTTATACATGTACAAACACTTATACTTGTACATAGGTACGTGGTAATCAACTTTCCGTTGAATCCCGAATATAAATAAATGCTGACTGGTGCGCATAGGATAGGATTCTACGGAAAGTTGATTATCACGTACCTACTACCTGTATGCACAAGTGCTCTTTCAGAACATTTATATCTTAAGAGAATGAAATAATCACAGAATATGAAACATTCAACTTGAACTGCTAAAATAAATCGCCGGTCAAAGGCAAAAAATACTAAGATTTAAGGGCAGGAGAGCGCCATACATTTGCATCTTAAGTGCTATTATAAATGCTGCCTTATTAAAAGCAGTTATTATTTTTTTCTCCCAAATATACATTTCCATACGTCTCTCCCCACTGCACCCTTTCCTCGCTCCATAGGATCTTGAAATGCGGAATGGCCCAGGTGATCTCAATAATAATATTTTCAGTCGCTCCCCTCGTCCTTCCTCCACTTTACTTATTGCCCTTAAAGCTCTCACTTCCCTCGCAGCTCATATTTTTTCTCGCACCATGAGGTTTAATAATTTCTGACCTGACTACGGAATGAATTTTTTTCCAAGAATTTAGAATAAAAAAAACAACAGAAGTGGGAGTTGTGCGGGTACAAAGAAAAGCTGATTGTGAGCGAGTTAACAAAATAAAGAGTATTCACCATGCGGGTATTACCTACGACTGACAAGTAAATTGTTGCGATAATTGGTCATGTGGAGGGCAGGGAGAGAGATACGCATTTTAAAGAATGCGAGCATCCAGATCCAAGAGAATACAGATAAGAATAGAATGAGATGGCGAGAGATTATCGTAATGATGAGGAGAAGGCAAAATGAAAAGGAAAGAGGACAAGAAATACGAAGTATAGAGTTTCATGGGAAGACGAGGCTTTATACGGGTTGAAGGAGATAAGAAAGATAAAAAGATAGGAATCCCTTTCTCTCACATAAGTCTACTTAAACTTCAGTTATGGAGACGTCGAGTGGCATAAAATGTCATAGGACAAACTTAGTAACGCAGCAACTTCAGCTACTACATATCACTAGCTGTGTCACGAAAGAGTACACAGGAGTTAATTAACATAAATAAAACATTTTAGAAAATGGTATCTATGTCCTTGTTCGACGCAAAATACTGATCGAGGATGCTGAGGCACTATATCACGCCGATATAATTAACAAAATACATAATCACTCAAGCGCACTTTCCAGTAAAGCGGAGCTTCTGCAACTATCAACCCACAACACGACTACAAAAATCTGTAAATATTTTCTCAAGTGGAAGTGTCTATCGAATGATTTCAACCGCATGCTCTTCTCTATTGCCCTCGGTCCTCACCTCTCACTTGCCTGTAACGTCTACCATTTCTTATTCCGTCTAGCATTTCCACCCCCCTACTTCCCTTTCTTCTCTTTTGTTCAATTTGTCCTTCTAATAAGTACACTTCTTTAAGCAAGAAATTTCGGCGTAATTTATTCCCCAAACAAGACGCCTTTCTCTTTTTGATTTATTTCGGCGGTTTTTATCCCGCTTTTGTTCCTACCAGTACTTCCTCATTTTTTAGGCTAATAGTCTACCTCACCAAGTCTTTCCTCTACAAAACCACATTTCAAAACTTCTCAAGTACTTTCCATCTATCTTTTTGACGCCCATATTCCGCTGTTGCAAGACACCACATTCCAAGCAAAATATCATGAAACTCTCTATTTCAGTTCTATTGGATTTCTCCTGCTGTCATAAGTCCTTTGACCTTTTCAAAAGCTTTCTCGCCAAGGAAATCCTATTTCTTATTTCCTCAGTTCAGCAAAAATTTTATTTCAACCATTTTATTAGCCTATCACGAAACATGCTTCCGCGTTTTTGGGAATCCTGGTACAGTTGAAGAAAGAGCTAATTGTTACCCAATTGAAATAAATGAAAACGCGTACAAATATCCTACTCTTAAATCAATATGTACAGCCTTTTAAAGAATATTTTTGTGAGATAATCATCCAGCTGGGCAGCAATATCCAGAGAAGAATGCTTTCAGCAGAACACTATGGAGCAGCTTGAAGAAAGAGATTCAAATTAAATTCTCGAATAACGTCTTCCACGGCAAGGCTTCTAATAATCCTTAGCAAGTCAGGACATTATCCGCATGTTTTCCAAAGAATACTTTTGTTGCTGGGGGTAAAGCCAGTCCTAGTGAGGAGTAAGGGGGAGGGGGAAGTGAGGAGTGGGGGGATGGCAGGGGAAACGGCGAGAGATCGTAGATATACGTCCCTCTATAGCAGGGGAGAATAAACACGTCGCGCGCCAAACGCCCGCTCTCTACCTCCACCTCCCACGCCTCATCCCGACACGCCCACTCTGTCCCCTCCGCCCACGCAGTCGCCCCTTCAGATCCATCGCTACTATCGAACTAACCCTTCCCTTCCCTGGGATGGGAATATCTAATAGATGGACTTTTTCGACCGAACGGGGTCGATGGCTTGTTAAGCGATCCAATTGAAGATCGATCCCTCAACACAATCTGATCGAATTTCCACCCATCCTGCAGAAAAGAAACTGACTCCGCGGCAAGAAGGATAAAGGCACCAAGGGTACGGCCAATTATGCCCATCGATAATTGAAGAATGTAAACACAAAACAACACAGTAGAGTGAATGCGCCGCCTCAAACAATACCATGAAACTCAATTATGCAGTGTAATTTAGAACTTTTAAGTGCAGTCAAAGGAATTTGGACCTTTGATTTCATTTCTGATTCCTAGGATGTTGAGATAGCATTCCCGTATGCTAATTCATAGATAATATACTCTATTCCAGAAATGTATGTTCACTCACGAGAAGGAAATTTTTTATGTTCTTCCCTGTTTATTGAATAATATATAATTAAATAACAATAAGTGAGCAAGACTTGTGCCAATTGGATTGTGTGAATATTTGGTATGATCATAACAAAGACAACCTGACCATTTGAATATCAGATGGGAGTTAAACCATAGATATCAAAAAGTATTTTTTACTTCAATTCTTTGAAAGAACAATTTTACTTAGGCAAAATCATGCGAATATCGAATGGAGTTCAAACCATTCTCTAGAACTATATTGATGAAATTTCCATAACTATCATTTTTGGTCGAATATACATGTACATATATGTATTTTCTGGAGAGCCAAAGGAAATATGGAACAAAAAAATATCCTTTAAATTCAAGGAACACATTTCTCTTTTTCGGGTAAAAATCTCCCAGCGCCATCAACAAGCGCTAAAGCTAAAATTAACTTAAAAAGCGAAAGTTGCACAAATATAGTAATTGGTTCTCTGCATAACTACAAAATAAATAAGATACCTAAAATATTTATAGCTAAGATATCTATATCTATCTATAAGATAACTAAAAATATATAAGCTCATTATTTCACTCCGCTTAGAATTATATGCATAAAATATGAACCTTTACATACATCGTTCTAAACTCTCATTTTCCCAAATCAGTAAAGCTACAAGGATCTCTTAAAACTGCGAATCAATATTCTTTAGGCTGCTTTCCTTTCGTATTTTCCCATTGAAAACTTTCTCCACTTCGTGGAGACGGAAAAAATAGATCATGTTCAGTTCGTGAAAACGCTACCACAGGGAAAGACAAAAACTTTCCGTTGAATGCAAGATGCCCAAAAGGTATTCTTCCTCGTTTCACGAAAAGATTAGGCAAAAAACTTGGGAGTTTTTATAGGCTGATAAGGACGATGATATTCCGATGAGAAAATAACAAGCCTGAACCCACGGACCTAAGCAGAGTAATCAATCATCACACACATACGCTGCCCCTTTGTTACTCCATCCCTCCCCACATCCTGACTCTTCCCTTCTCACCTCTTTTCCATTAGATTCCCATTATATTGCCAAACCTCTTCCCTCGTTTTGTCCCCACCTCCTTCTCGGCTCTCTACCCCCTTTCAAACGCGACTCCCATTGCTTCGGCTACCCTCCATCCCCTTTCACCTCGCGTCCCAGCATCCCGCACAACCGCCAACCCTCCTCCCCCCTCTAACCCTCGCCGCCCAACGCCTTCAACGCCATGCGGCAGCTCGTACGAATGTGGCCCCCTCCCATCCATCCGCACAGCGTCCTCCCCTTATCCTTTCCCTACCCCGCCCCCTTCCTCTCCCCCAACGTCCCCGACGACGTAGCGAGCCAAGCACTCTCCAAGTGCACTGCTCCGTCCTTCGCGAGGGACGTTGACCAGCGTGACCCTTTGGCACATTTCGCGAAAAAAATACATAATGCCAGTGTCGCACCCTACAGAATCCTCCTCCATTAGCCACGTCGAAACAAGAAGAAAATCATCGTCGGATGTGTGACGAAAAATGGAACTGAACGATCACGGATTGAACGGTTAGGTGAGACAAACGGGCGAGTTTGCCGGCACAAATGAGTGCCGATCCATTAATCTATTTACTCTCAAATCTAGGCATCCCCGCCCCCCGACACTAAGTTCTCCTTCGTCCCTTTCCACCCGCTCTCACTTCTAACACCTCCTTCCATTCCTCCATCTCCACCTTTTAGCGTCGACCTTCCTCATTCCCTTTATACCTATATCACCCGGTTTCCCGGTACCTCGTTAGCACGGGATGGAACAAGAGAGCCAGGGCATCAAAGGCGGAGGAAGCGTTCCAGAGGTCAGAGCGGTATTTCCGGGTGCCTTTGAGCGTGAATATACGGCCGAGTCTCTCGAATTAAAAGAGCGATGGGAAACGAGGAAGTGAGAGAGAGAGAGACAAGAAGGGGGAGAAAGAGAAAGGGTGAAGGAAGGGTATGGTGCGAGGATGGATGGAGCATGCGGAGGAAATGAAGGGTGGATGTGCAGAGGTGCGAGGAGGGAAAGGACGCATGGCGTAGGACGGTGTGAGTAGGGGGAGGAAAGGGCGGGGAATGGCCACGGCGAGGAAAGCGGAAGTACGGAAAGCGAGGACGAAGAGAGGTAGTAGGATACACAAATGCGTCATATAATGATTTTTTTAAAATCCTGCTCCGTTCCACCGAGGAAGGCCCTAGGAAATTGTCAGATTCCGGCTCAGAGAGGAGGATAGGCCCGGAAATTACAACTCTAAGGTCGCTATGCATTAACATTGCTCTGAAACCAACAATGATTGAAATGAGTTCGTCTCCGTAAATTCAGGAACGGAAGAATTTTCACTTATTTTTTTACTAAACAAAAGAACTAGCCAACATTTTAACTTTTTTTATTTTCTTTGCTATTTTTTCTACAGGCGGTTATTTTAATTATATTCATCTATTTTACCTTAGGTGAGGCCCCAAGCAAAGAAGGAAATATCCAACGCGAGTGCTGTCGCACATATATTCTTTTTAATCAAATAGGAATACTTAATATCTATGAAAGCATCTCACAAAAGACTTCGTAATTATATGCAAAATCGTAACTTTAAAAAGAGTAA